>NC_029791.2:12907283-12918296 GCF_000816755.2 Arachis ipaensis | reverse complement strand
TTTATTTTTTAACACTATAATTAAATGTCAAAATTAATATATATTTTTGACAAATATCATAAATGTTAAATTTTTTATGTTTTCTTGATGAATAATTTGACCGTAGAAAATTACTCATCAATTTTGACACTCATTTGTTTTCAATTTACTCCATTATTTTTTTTCTTCTCTGGCTCTGTTAATTTTGACATCACAATGCTCTCAGTTTAGGATTATACTACTTATTCTTTATCTTCAAAATCTCAAGTTATTCTTTAGTTTCAAGATCTCATCTCATTCTCTGTTAAAATTTTTTGTTGAGAATATTTTATAGTCAATAAGTGTCAAAATAAATAGTATTTTTGACAATTAATAAGTATCACAGAAAATATGTTCTCAAAATTTTCCTAACAAATTATTTTTGACAGTCAATATTTATTAAAATAAGATTTAAATTTTTTTCACAATCACTTATATGTTAAAAATACTATTTTTGACAAAACTTTTATTAACATATTTTTATAGTTAAAATAGTGTCAAAATTTATTTTTTTGACAAATTTTAATTTTCTTTTACACATTATAACCCTCAAAAATAATCTATATTGTTGTAGTGTGTATACCTAACATATTAATTACGTATGCTTAAAATATATGTTTTGGAACAAAATGAACTACTATACCACTAAAAGATTATGATAACGGAATCATTATTATAATCTTTATAGAAGCTTTCTATATATGTTGTTAACTAGTCCTTTTCAAGAAGTCATAATATATATAAGAGTCATGCACATTACCAAGACCTAATTTATATATAGTTAACTTAATAAATAAAGAAAAAAAATCAACTAACCAAATATATTTTCATTTTTTTATTTTGTGATGGAATGAAGAAGAGTCAACATAAGATTATTAGCTATATGTTAGCTAAAAAACGGTTAGTAATCCAGATTTTTTAAGGAGGGGATGCAATTTTCTACGGAGTTTTTAGTTGGTATTAAGTTAAAGTAAAAGATTTATTTTGCATCTGTTGATGTATCTTTATGTATGAGTATTAGAAAAACACTTGTTATTAGTATTTTCTTAAAGAAATATGTAAGTTTTAAATGTAAAATTTGATGCATTTATATATAATTGTATTATTTAGATACATTTATTAATTAATGTATCTAAATTATGTATATTAATTTACAGATATACTAATCTCGTAAATAACAAATAATATGAAACAGATGGAGCAACAGAAATTAAGATATTTGAATTAGAACAAGCTATCTTCCTTCAAACCAGTTATTAAGAAAAATTCGAAATTTTCTAGAAGCAAAAAAGGATCCTAATTAAAGGTGTACTGTACGGTAAAAGTTTGTGCTGCTTAATTAATTTTATCATTGATTGAGGCTAAAAGGTCTTCCTTAATATATAATTTTCAAAAAGTCTTGCGGAGTCAACAAATTTTAATAATTTTGGCCAATAATATTAAATTATTTTTAATAAATAAATTTTGTTAATTTATGTATGTAAATTCTCATAAATATAAATATAAATATAAATTATTATTAGAATTATTCTCTACATACAAGCATTTTTTTCATATAAGTTATACAAGTAATTTATATTAACGCGCATACGCTTTTTTTTTGTGCCGTTACTGCACCTTCTTCGTTATTTTTCTCTCTCGTTATAGTCGTCACCAACACCATCATCTCCTCCTCTTCCTCTTCCTTCTCCTCTTTTTTCTTCTTTTTTCATTGGAATTTCTTCTCCTCCTTCCTTTTTCTCTTTCTCCTCCATCATCAGTTATCTCGCTGTTGAAGATAATGAATAATTCAAGTTCAAATTGTCAATTAAACCAAAACGAAATTGATTATTGTTTTGAATCCAATCAAGTAGGTGACGTGTGGTTCAATTTTAGTTAATTTTTTCGTTAATAGTTTATAATTCTGTAGGTGAATAATGTTTCATCGTTGATGGTTTGAATTAAATATAATGTAAAAGTTCTGCATTAAAAAAAATATTTTTTTATATTTACAGCAAATTTGGATGTAGTACAAAAATATTTGGGTATAACACGAAGATCTTTAGGTGTATTCTTTAAGAATTTTCGTTGTATGTGTGCTAATAAATTCTGTATAATTCAAAACTTTTCTTCTCGCTCCTCCTCATCTTCTGCTACTTCTTCTTCTTCTTTTTCACCATCATCATCATCTTCTTCTTTTTTTTCTTATTCATCTTTTTTTTCTTATTTTATCTTCTCAAGTTTTTTTTTGTTTTACTCTTTTAACAAGAATAAAAACAAAAAAAAATCAAACAAAGAAGAAGAAGAAACACATAATGGTACAAAATTACTTAGAAGATGATAAACTTACATTTGTTCAACTAAAAGAAAGAATGAAATAAGGAAAAAAAGAAGAACAAAAAAATGCAGCATTAGAGGAAATATTTTTCTGTATTTGCAGCAAATTTGGGTATAACACGAATATATTTGGGTGTAACATAAAGATATTTGGGTGTATTGTTTAAGAATTTTTGGTGTATGTGTGCTGATAAGTTCTGTATAATTTAAAACTCTTCATCTTCCTTCTCCTCATCTTTTGCTACTTCTTCTTCTTCATCTTCTTATTTCATATTCTCATAATTCTTTTTGGGAGGAAAAAATTAAATAAAAAAGAAAAAATATATAATGTTGTAAAATTAATAGAAAGAGAATGAGGGAAAAAATGCAACAACAACAGTAATAAAAAAAACGACGATGAAAATGAAATACGCGAAGAAAAAGGAGAAGAAACTCAAAGAAAAAGGAGAAGAAAAAGGAAGATGAGGAGGAGGAACGCAAAGAAAAACGACGGTTGTGGTTTTGATCGAGGGAGAAGGAGAAGCGTCTTTCATAATGGTGAGTGAGCGCGCTATGAAAACCATTGAGTAGTGTGCGTGTTAACACGCTCGTATGGGTAAACGTCTTTTTTGTTGAGTTTGGCCCAACTTATATGATTTGTAAGTCAAAAAGACTTGTATAATAATAGGTCTGTTATTATTAATCAAATACTAATTTAAAATAATAATTTCTTTTGACTATATAACATCCTTGAAGTCCTTATAATATATCAGTTTTCCGGTCTAATTAGTTGCCGGAAAAATAATTATATTTGAACTGTCTTAGACCTTATAATCTATCTCGATATACATATATACTGTGCCATGTGTGTATTAAACCTTCACTCATATGTCATATCTATCCAGTAGGTGTATTTTTTTGTTATTATATCCCCTTACTTTAATTCAAACAGATCAACTTAACCCTAGCATTCAAAAAAATCCTAACAGAGAAAGAGTACGTACTCAAGGAGAATGAGAGAAGGAGAGAGCGGGGGTGAGCGGTTGAGGTGAAACACGGTGAGGAAGATGGCCATGCCATCGGAAGAGATAAGGGGGAGAGCGTGGGTGGGTGTGTATCCGGTGTTAAGGAGGGTTCTTCTCGAGAGGGGTTAGAAAAGCCATCCAAGGTCTCTTTTAGAGATAAAGTCATTCGTGCAAAAAAGTCTAAGGCCTTTGCATTAGTAGGGTCTTTATCTGGGGATGGTATCGCGACAGTGACAGGTAAGCAAGGTGATTCTCGTCCACCAAGTGTCAGTTTTACCAAGGAGGCAAAGAGCTGTCTAGCTGAACCTCATAAGGAAGCCATCGTGATCAAGGTGCTGGATAAGCATTATGGCTACACGGCTCTCATGCATAAGCTTCGGATAGTATGGCGCATCAAAGGAGGGTTTGATTTGTTAGATGTGGGGTTTGGATATTTTTTTTGTTAAATTTGATATTGGTGCGGATAGTGAGAAAGTCATTCTTGGTGGCCCGTGGTTGATAGACGGTCACTATGTTGCAGTAAAGCTATGGGATGTGGATTTTAGGCCATGCGAAAAATTATTTGGATCAACGCTGGTATGGATTCGAGTCTCGGGACTTCCAATTTGGTGCTACCAGGAACAAGCAATGCTGCGAATTGCTTCTGCAATAGGGATTCCGGTGAAAGTAGATTTGGCTACTAAGCTTGCAGAAAGAGGAAAATATGCCCGAGCTTGTGTTCAAATTAATCTTGAGTTGCCTATAATCAAACATATTATAGTAGAGGGTGTGACTTATGAAGTGGAGTACGAGAGTTTACAGTTGATTTGTACTACTTGTGCACGGTATGGGCATGATAAATCGTTGTGCATGGAGAAGGAGTCCTTGGAAGGAAACGGAAATTCCTTTGGTGATGAAAAAAATAATGAAGCCCCGACATTAGTGCCACACAACAATCATGAGATTCAACAAGAGGCTGAATCAGAAGCTCGTGATTTGGGTGAGAATCCTCGTAATTTGGGTGAGAAATTAGGAGTTGTTAAAGGAAAGGATGTAGTTACGGAATCATTGGCTCCTCACGTGCCTGATGGTCATGTTAATGAGGCATGCATGGATGATGGAGAGGGCTGGCAACAAGTGCTGCGTAAGGGAAAATTCACAATGGGCCAGTCATCAGGTTTGAAGGACCAAGATGGAAAGCAGCACAAGTTTGGTTCGAGAAGGGTTCCAAGGCCTAATTTTCATGGTGATGGAGGCAAATCAATTGGCATTAGGATGGGAAAGCGAGAAAAACATGAAATTGCGCCATCTCCATCGCGCAGAACTCCTGCACGTCGTGGAATCTCTCTAAGGAAGCGTCCTCGGCCTTCCTCCTTGCAGAACTCGCCAGTTGATAAAAATGGTGGCACAACGAAGAAAACCTTAGTAGATGGAAGCATGGCAGGTGCAGTGTCAGGAGGTCCAAAGGTGGCAATTATTGAGGATCAGAGTGTGCCAGTACCGCAGGACAAACCACCTATTGAGGTTGATGACTCTGTTTAGATTTTATGTTCTTATTTATTCTGTCCCTATTATTTATGGATAGCTCTCATCAAAGAGCCAACATGTTTGCTACTTCATTAGGGGATAGTGGTTTGTTTGATCTGAAGACTATTAGGAGGCGGTTTTCTTGGTACAGGAGGGTGAAAAATTATGTTGACGTGGCAAAAAAGCTTGATCGAGTCTGTATAAATAGTAATTGGTTATCTATCTTTCTAGAGGCTTGTGCAGAAGTTTTAAATAGGCTTCAGTCTGATCATTGCCCTATTCTGGTGCGTTGTAAAGGTCGTCCTCAGCCTAAAGAGAATCGACCTTTCCGATTTGTTGCTACTTGGGATACTCATCCTGGGTATAGGGATATTGTGAACCAGTCATGGTGGTTTGGTAATAGAGGAATTCATGGCAAGCTTTCGGAAGTACAGAAGAATTCACTAGAGTTTAACTCGAAGGTATTTGGTAACATTTTTGTTAGGAAATGTGAATTAGAGCAGCAGATTAATTATTTACAAAAGCGTTTGGAAGTGGTGGATAGTATTTATTTGCGTCAGAAAGAGTAACAGTTGCTTGATGATTATAATAATACTCTAGTGCAAGAAGAGCTCCTATGGTTCCAAAAGTCCAGAGAGCAGTGGGTAAGGTTCGGGGATAGGAATACAAGATTCTTTCATATTCAAACTCTTGCGCGAAGGAAGCATAATAAGATTCATGGCCTTTTTCTCAAGGATGGAGTATGGGAAACTGATCCAGAGGTTCTGAGTCAAGAAGCAGAGTCTTTCTATAAAAGATTATTCTGTCATTTGGATGATGTTGATTTGGGTTGCCTTGGTGATGTGCCTCTTCCTTCTCTGAATGAGGAAGCTTGCAATAACCTTACGGCACCAGCTTAATGTTTGCGGATGACTTGCTTCTGTTCTGTAAAGCTACAAAGAGACAAGTGCAAAATGTGATGTTGGTTTTAGAGACTTTTTGCAAAGCATCTGGGATGAAGATTAATGTCGAGAAGTCTAAAGCGCTTTGCTCCAAGAATGTCTCTGCAACAAGGAAAGAGATTTTTACTGGGGTATCCTCTATCAGATTTATTCAGGACTTGGGCAAGTATCTTGGAGTTACCCTTAGCCATTCTAGGGTGACTCGTTCAGCTTTTAATGATGTCCTGGATAAGATTCGGAGTAGGCTAGCAAGCTGAAAAGGAAGTTTACTCAATCGGGCTGGTAGGCTCTGCTTGGTTAATTCTGTTGCTGCTGCTATTCCCACGTACCAGATGCAGGTCTCTATTTTTTCCAAAGGAATCATTAGTAAATTGGAGTCTACAGACCACCCGCTAGTTGGGAGGAGCGGGAGAATTGGCTTTGGCTTTGGCGTCAGCTTGTTCCGGAAAAGCATAAGTTTTTGGCTTGGTTGTGTCTTAAGGAGGCTCTTCATATTGCAAGTTTTCGCTTTAGAAGAGGGATGTCATCATCGGATAGGTGTCCAAGATGTCTTTCTAGCTAGGAATCGGTTTTACATTGTATTCGAGATTGTCCAAAAGCTCAGCTTGTCTGGCATAGGTTGGATATTTTTTGTCATCCTTTGGATTTGAAGAACTGGTTCTTGTATCATAGCAGAGAGCATCCGTTCAAGTTCTTTTCGGGACTTTGGTGGATATGGCGAGCAAGGAATAATGACCTCTTTAATCCCCATGAAACTTGGCCTCCGAAAAAAGTGATTTGTCTGGCATTAACTTCAGAAAAGGAGCTTAGGAATATTTTTGAATTACAACGTATGTCCATTCCCTCTACTCTAAATGGTTTTTGGAATCCCCATCTATTGGTACTTTTAAGATTAATTGTGATGCTAGTTATTTTGGTTCGGGTGATAGTGTTGGTTTTGCTTGTGTTATTAGAGATTGTAATGGGAGCTGGCAAAGGGGGTGTTTGGGAATGATTGAGAGTAATAGTATTCTTCAAGGAGAATTGTTTGCTATTTGGAGAGGATATCTCTTAGCTTGGGATGTGGGTCAACGAGATGTTATTTGTGAGACGGATTGTGTGGAAGCATTTAATCTTGTTACTCAAGATGGTTTTGGGTTTATTAATCCACTGGTGCTCAAAATAAGAGATATCATGCATTGGAATTGGCGAGTTGACTTTCGTTTGATTATGAGAGATACAAACACGGTGGCAGATACTATGGCAAAGATGGCGATGAAGTTACAACTTTCGCATGTGGAGCTTCTTTCACCTTGGAAGGAGTTTAAGAGTAGTCTTGAACGGGACTGTCCCTCTATTTAGGCAGTTCCTTGTTTTGTTTATTTTGTTTTTCTTTGTTTAATTTATTTCAGTCACAACAAAAAAAACAGATCAACCTAACTAAACCGGATAATTAGGTACCTAAGTGCTTTAATTTAGTGTTATAATACTTACTAACATCTATTACTAATATACTATCACTAATTAGTTTGATTTAATCTAAACATTGTGAACAAAATCATGGCCACACTAACGAAAATAATTAATGTCCTGTGACAAAAGGAGGGCCAATTAGGTAGTAAAAAATTAATATATTGCCACGTATAATCTTTAGAGGACAAATTAAAGAAGGACCATTTGGACCCTTTAACATGTCATGCCTCTTCTTTTTAAATCAAACAAATAATTACTCAAATTCAGGGCAGGCTCTATTCAGCTTTACGCAATCCCTATGCAAAAATAAATATCCTAAAGTTTCCCTACTAAGCAAGCAATTTAATTTGGTAGATTGTGAGCGAATCATATCTTCCGACCTTTTATTTATTTATTTATTTTAATTTAATTTCTTATGAAATCCTCTGCTTTATTAAACTAATGACTAATTTATCGAATCGAAACTTTACTTAAAAATTTGTCATTAACTAATAAATTATTAACTTATTATATATATAAGATAAAATTCGAACTTTTAACAGTTATTTAAAAATAAACTAAAATACTTGACCAAGCAAAACTAATTTTCTTTTATTTTTCTTCATAATATAACTTGTTTTCAGTTTTTCCATGCACTACTACCATGGCCACAAGCTTTTTGAACCCAAAGCTTCGTTTCAATGATTCATGGGGACCCCTAGCTAGTCCTTAGCTTCCACATTGCTCTAAGTAAAAGGGTTAATGATGAAGATCAACCAACCTGTTTTAACTACCTAATCTCATGGCCCAACGAATTTTCAAAAGATCTTTCTGTACTCTTTTGCCTTGCATTTTATTTCTTCTTCTTTTTCTGTTATATATTTAAAGATAAAAGATATTTTTTATTCTAAATTTCCACCATCTATTTCAAAATAAAATAGATTGAAAAGAAAAATAATAAGTTGATTTTGATAACATATTAAATGTATAACCAGAGAAACAAAAATACAAAATTATCCTTCTGAATGCATGTAATTATTGTTTATTTAATCATTGTAAGTGAAAGATATGGTGGTACACCTTATCAATTTGCAATTTGATAATTAGAGAGGGGAGTAACACGAATTTAAGTATTTAACCATAGGTCCCTGTGAATTCTCTGCTGAATAAATAAAATAATAAATAAACAGTAGTTGACTAGTTGGAGAAAACAAGTTTTTCTTGTTATTTTTGGTCAGTGAAATCAATATAGATGGGCCCATTTAGTTAAGGCAGTTATACAATACTGATCAAAGGCCCAAAATGGTGAAACCCTAAGAATCCCCATTGATCCACAAGGAAAGTGATGAGGGAAGGGCCCATGCTATATGAAGCTAAAAGAAAATTGGACATTATCACTAGCAATTCTCCAAAATTCACATATTCTAACAAAGTTTACCAAAAAATAATTTCACATATTCTATTCTGTTGTACTTGTCAGTACAAAATATTGTCTTTTAAAATAATTATAATACCATTCAACATTCAAGGAACCTGTGAAATGTTTTAATTTTATACGTTCATTCATGTACATAATTGTAAAAGTTAATTAGAATTAACGGTTAAATTAGTTATCAAAAGATCAAACGCCTCAAATTGATTTCTAAAAGATACAATAATAAATGAAATCGTTTTTATCAGTTAGATAATGCCATATATTAAAAGATTTATGTTACTTGTCGTTATTTAATGTTGTGTTAAGTTTTTGTCTATATGCCCATCAAAAAATAGACATGATGATATATATTTACTATTTGTTTAATGAGACATAAATTTTTTGAGAAAATACACTAACATACAATGATACACAAAATATATGTACATAGTGTTTTATAAAAAAGCTGAGATACAAATATTAGATATAAGATATAGATTTTTATTACGATTTTATCCCTTCAAAAATTTCACTTTCTCATCTCATTACCCCTATCATCAACTTTATTCTCCAATGAATTCTTAATGACAAATATGTTTATATCTTATTATTAGTGTCTTAACAAACTAACTAACTATATATTTATGTACATCTTGTGTCAGTGTGTATGTGTATATTTTTATTTTGTTTTTATAATTTTGAGATAAATATATTTTTAGATTATTTTTTAATTTATTTCTTTTTTATTAATATATATTTTTTAATTATCTATCATACTCAAATCTTTATTGATATACCTTTATTTATAACAGAAATTTATTGTTGCGAATCACAAAATCATCGGTAACAAGTCCTCTAATTTTTTCTTACATTTCAATGTAAAATTTTTTTCTCACTTTACTATTTTTTATAATCTCCACCATTTTGAAAAATTGACATTAGAAATAAGAATTTTGTATAGTATGAGCTGCAATTTTCAAAAGAAATGGTGAACCAGAACCAAAAATAACTCCTAAGAAAATATTTGGGAAGGCTTTTAAACAATACAATCTTTGATAACTTTTATGGATGGGATTTAAAATTGGGATATCGAGGAGCAGGATATACAGGGCTTTTTGTTAATAAACAAAAAATCATTTTCAGTATTTTCGAATTTAAAAGTTATGATGTGTTTGGTTTGCGTTTTTATTTTCAGTGTTTTTTGTTTTTTTTTTATTATTTTGTAAAAAAAAAGGTGAAAATGGTGAAAACAATAAAATCATATTTTTTGTTTTCACTTCCTATTTTCACTTTTTCTTTTATAAAATCCAAAAAACAGAAAATACTAAAAATTAAAATAAAAAATAAAAATACAAACCAAACGCATCTTAAAGATCTATTTCTCTTTTTTTTTTTTATCTAAAAGTATTTATAAGTCCACTGAGGAATTAGTCACCGAGTTTTACTTGATATGGATATTCTGACCGTGAATAAATACGAAAAGAGACATGTAAATGATAAATTTAAAGGCAAATTCTCTGGTATGGACTAGAACAAACATCCATACGTATGGATCCGCTGTGGCATGGAGCATGTTGCGACTCCTGGCTTCGTTCTTCTGTGGACTGCGCACTTAAAAGCCTGGCAGCGCAGGTTGTAGCAGATGGTTATCAGAGTGTATCGGCTGTTTACATTAAGAAAGTTAATGTGAGTGTGCGATTATGGGATTTTTGGGAAGTGGGCTGAAATTGTTTGGGTTTCTTAATTGTTTGGACTTATTTAGGGTTCATGGGATTTTTCTGTTTCTTATAACAGTCAAAGGAGAACGAAATGGAAGTTGAAGGAAAAAAAAAGAAGGCTGACAAAAAAAAAAGCTGACCAAAAAAAAGGGAAAAAAAGGCAAATGCCTTGGAAGGAGGAGCAATACGTGGAACGGAGGTTCAGAGACGGCATGCGGCATGCGGAAGGGAGCTTTGGAGGTGGCAATGGATACCGTGCTTGAACTGCAATAGCACGTGATGGTCCAGGCAAAGATCGAAATGGAAAATAGGATGGATATGAAGTTTTGGATGGAAGAGAATTAAAGGAGATTGCCGGCGAAGCATGGCAGTGAATGGAGGCGTCATTCTTCATCCTCTGCGATAGAACTTCTTGCGGAGGTGATACCAGCGGAGAGACCTTCTCGAGCCAGTTCAGCCGCATCATATTTTGATCCAGAATCGATGATCAATTGGAAGAAGGAGCTATCATGTTCAGCTTGTGGCAGTCATGGAAGCACAACTCTTGGCGTGAGTTTTTTGTGATAGAAACGATGGGAAAGGGTTTTGGGTCAGGGGGTTGGGATTAGGATTCGGGTAGGGTTTTTTGGGCTTAGCCCAAGACAAAAAAATTATTTTCACTAATA
>NC_029791.2:12900524-12907132 GCF_000816755.2 Arachis ipaensis | reverse complement strand
ACTGGTAATTATTTTCTCTAATAAAATATTTTTATACCTAAATTAAAAAAAATTATGAATTTTTTTATTCAAAAGCGGGGCTTTTTAGCCCAAAAAAAAAACAGAAGCTCAAAAACTACAAAGTGGACACTGAGCGGGGTATAGCAACCCCTCTGCAATCGTCAGACAAAAGGTTTCTTATCTCTGTAGGTGGTGTCTCTATGAAGTGATATCCTGGATCAGTTTTCAAACTCTTCTTTGCAAGCCAATCAACTACTATGTTTCCTTCTCTTAAAATGTGCTTGAATTTCATTTTCCATTGCCTTTTCACCCAATTATTTATCTTTCTAATCACTGAATTTGGGTGTTTATTTCTATCTTCTCGGATCATGATCTCATATACAGTTTTGGAGTCTGTCTCAACTATAACTTTTCTTAATCCCAACTCCCATGTGGTAGTTAACGCATAATATATATTCCTCAAATCTCTGCCTGGAAAGTAGTACAGTTACCTAGATTTGCTATAAAACCAGCCACCCATCTCCCCAATTCATTTCTCACCATACCCCCACATCCTGCTTGTCCTGGGTTCCCTCTCGAGGCCCCATCCGTATTCACTTTAACCCAATTTTTCATTGGAGGTTTCCACGCCACTTGCACTTCAATTCTTTTCCTCTCCTGTGTGAAAATTGCTTCCTTCGGGAACGTTGTTTCAATCTCATTTACTAGATTAAGTATTATGTTTTTCGCTTCATTCGGTCTCTTGAACTGGGGATAAAAAATCTCTTTATTCTGCCAGCGCCATATTTGCCAACAAGTCACCATGAAGAGGGTTATCCATGAGTCTTCAGGGTCGCGGCCCAGTTTGGATGTGAGGTTCCATCTCAACCACAACTCGAAGGGAGCTCTAAAAAAATTTTGTATATGATGTGGACTTATTAAGTGCATCCAGGTACGAGAAGCAACTGGGCAATCTCTTAGCACATGGATCTGGGATTCTGGCACTCCTTTGCATCTGTGGCACTCAGCACTCGTCCCTAGAATCCTGCTTCACCTTTCGGAGGTCATCAACTTGTGAAAGGTAAGCCACACGAACACTTTTATTTTCTGTGGACCTTTTCATTTCCAAACAATATCCCATAGACGATTTTGGACACTCCAACTATTTGTTAGAGCGTTATAAGCACTTGCTATAGTGAATTGTCCGTACTGTGTAAGGTTTCATAATGCCTTATCCTCTCCTAGATCTTCATTTGGTGGATGTATAGCTTGAATATGATTAATGGTTTCTTCAGGTAGGTGTCTATGGAGCCAATTCATATTCCATTCTCCTGTCTGATTTGTAGCCTCTATTACTACCATGTCTAGATTTGTCACATCCCACATTTTTGTTAGACTTTTCCATAAAGTTGAATCTGTGGACTTGCATATTAGACTTTTTTGTAAATCCTGCCCTCTGCCATACTTATTGTACAAAACTTGTTCCCAGAGCGACTCTTTTTCGTTAACCATTCTCCAAAGAATTTTTAATAAGAATGCTTCATTCATTTTGCTCAGATGTCTGAATCCTAGCCCTCCATTTTTCTTCGGAGTGCATATCAGGTCCCAACTCGCTGCATGAAATTTCTTCGTTTTTGGCTTGTCACCCCAAATAAAATTTTGTTGTAGTCTTTCCACCTCTTTTCAGATGCCTCTAGGGATTTGTGTGTGCATAATGTCAAAATTCAGTATTGGGCTTATCACTGCTTGGGAGAGGGTGATTCTACCTGCAAGAGAAAGGCAATTTGTCTTCCATCCCCCCAACTTAGCTTTAACTCTATCAATTGTTCCTTTAAAATTGTCATTGCGCTTCTTATTATTAGTAATCATTGCCCCTAGGTATTTACCAAGGTTTGGCGCTTCTTTGTATCCACATCTGCTGATTATATTCATCTTTGTGCCTTGATCCACCCTTCTTGAGAAAATAATAGAAGTTTTTTTCGGGCTAACTTTGAAACCCGAGGCTTCTTCAAACCTTCTGAGTAATTGTAGAATCCCTTCAATTTGGTTCTCCGATGCTTCTGCGAATAACAACAAGTCATCAGCAAAAAGAAGGTGAGAGATGTTTGGTCGTTCTCTTCCAGCCTTCATAGGTATCCAGCTATCCTTCTCAACCTCTTCTTCTATAATTTGCGAAAGCTTGTCCATAGCAATAACAAAAAGGTAGGGGGACAAAGGGTCCCCCTGTCTTATTCCCCTAGTTGGGTCAGTTGCTCTGTTTTGGTTCCATTCCAAAGAATTTTGAAAGAAACTGATTTCACACAAGCCATGATAAGTTGTCTGAAAGTACTGTCTATTCCAAATTCTTCTAGGCATTTGTCAATGAAACTCCATTTCAGACTGTCATGTGCTTTTTCAAAATCAATTTTCACTGCCATAAATTGTTTCCTCCCCTTTATTTTTTTCATGCTCAGCATCATCTCCTTTGCAATTATAATATTATCATGAATGACTCTTCCTGCTACAAAACTAGATTGGTTGGGGGCAATTCGGTTGTGTAAAGTGGGCTTGAGCTTGGATACAAGTATCTTAGAGATGCATTTGTAGACAACATTGCATAACGCAATGGGTCTAAAGTGGGAAATAAATTCAAGATATTTTGATTTAGGTATCAGAACAATAAGTGTTTGGTTGATTTCTGCTATTTGCTTAGGATTCCTCCACACTTTACCAATATACTCACACAAAGACTCCTGAATCATACTCCAGTTCTCCTTAAAGAAGAAGGCAGGGTACCCATCTTTCCTCGGCGCTTTCAAGGAGCCTATACTGAAAAGAGCTTCTTTTATATCCTTCGGAGTGGGGGGGGGGATCCGAAAACTGTTCCTCATTTCTTCATTTATTGGGGGATATGTAGTCTCTGAGTTGAGGTCATGACTCTCTAGCTTATCTTCCCAGTACAGCTCCTTGTAATAATTGATCGCCATGTCCCTTAATTCTTCCTGCTCCTCACACCATACTCCATCCCTATTACGTAGTTTGAGAATTTTGTTCTTTCTCCTCCTTATGGCTGTTTTGGTATGATAGTATCGGGTATTACGATCACCATCTATAATCCCCCTTTGCCTGGACTTTTGCAACGATAGGAGCTCCTCCTGATCAAAGATCTATTCTAACTCCTGAGATAATTCCTTTTCGAGGTCTTCCAAAAAAGGATTTTTTTCGCAAGAGTAAGATCTTTGTATGCCATTAATTCTGTTTAAGAGTCTTCTTTTCCTTCTAAAGATATTTCCAAACACCTCCACATTCCATTTTTTTAGTTTAATGGGCAGGGTATTCAGGGCATGTAGGATAGGAACATGTTTTTCTCAGGTAGTATTCAAGAATTCATTAAAATTGGAATGTGTTTTCCACATTACCTCAAAACGGAATGGCTTTTCTCCAATATCTACACGGGCAAGTCTCAAATTAGCAAGGAGATGATGGTGATCTAAGTTCACCCTTGGCAGGATATCAATTCTAGCATCTGAGAACTCCCTTTTTCACTCTGCGTTCGCTAATCCTCTATCAAGCCTTTTGAAAACTCTTTCCAAACCACTTCTTTGGCCTCCTTTCTAAGTGAATTTTGAGCCAACAGATCCCAAATCTACTGATTTGCAGCTACTGATCCAGTTACTAAAGTGGCGGCAAGCATGCTAATCGACTCTTGCTCCCCCTTTCTTTTCGCTCTCCTCTGCTATATCATTAAAATCCCCCAAAAACATCCAGGCATCTTCAGTGTTGTCAGCAATGCATTTCAACTTTTTCCAAAGATTTTTCTTTATTCCTTCTTGTGGTCTCGCATATACTGCAGTGAGCTTCCAGGGCATATTATCCTGGTATTTGATGTCCATGTGTATGTATTGTTGATGAGTCTCCAAGAACATGATATTTAGAGAAGGGTGGTTCCAAAGGATTCAAATCCCTCCCAAAATCCTACTGCCTCTTCTAAGAAAGAGAACTTGAAGTCGATTTCTCTTATCACTTCCTGAGCCTTATTTTCGCTGCATTTAGTCTCAAACAAGAGGGCCGAATTAGGTTTATACTGTCTCTTTAGTTCCTTGAGTATGCGAATTGTTGCCTTATTCGCAACACTCCTTATATTTCAAGCAAGGATGATCATAATAGCCAAAAGATTAGGAGAGATAGGAAAATATCCAAAAGATCTACCCAACTAAAGTGGGGGGGGGGTTAGGAAAGCCTCCCCAATTAGACATTCATGCCCTCCACTTGTTGTGGAGGCTCTTCCTCATTCATCTAATTTTCCATTTCAACTTCATTTTTATACTGCATGATGAGCGGATAATTTATACGCTTTTTGGCATTGTTTTTAGTATGTTTTTAGTAGAATCTAGTTACTTTTAGGGATGTTTTCATTAGTTTTTATGTTAAATTCACATTTCTGGACTTTACTATGAGTTTGTGTATTTTTCTGTGATTTCAGGTATTTTCTGGCTGAAATTGAGGGACTTGAGCAAAAATCAGATTCAGAGTTAGAAGAAGGACTGCTCATGCTGTTGGATTCTGACCTCCCTGCACTCAAAGTGGATTTTCTGAAGTTACAGAACTCAAAATGGCGCGCTTTCAATTGCGTTGGAAAGTAGACATCTAGGGCTTTCCAGAAATATATAATAGTTCATACTTTGACCGAGTTTAGATGACGTAAAAGGGCGTTGAATGCCAGTTCTACGCTGTTGTCTGGAGTTAAACGCCAGAAACACGTCACAAACCAGAGTTGAACGCCAGAAATACGTTACAACAAGACAGCGGGAAAGCAGAAGTTCAGAGGGACGGAAGCATCTCTATACCTTTATCTGAAATTCTCACCAATGATATACATAAGTATTTCTATCTTTAGTTTCTGTTTATTTATTAGTATTTTCGAAAACTCCATAACTATTTTATATCCGCCTGACTGAGATTTACAAGGTGACCATAGCTTGCTTCATACCAACAATCTCCGTGGGATCGACCCTTACTCACGTAAGGTTTTATTACTTGGACGACCCAGTGCACTTGCTGGTTAGTTGTATCGAAGTTGTGAATGAAAAATGATTTATTAAGACGTGCGTACAGAGTTTTTGGCGCCGTTGCCTGAGATCACAATTTCATGCACCAAGTTTTTGGCGCTGTTGCCGGGGATTGTTTGAGTTTGGACAACTGACGGTTCATCTTGTTGCTCAGATTAGGTAATTTTCTTTTTGTTTTATTTTCAAAAAAAAATTTTCAAAAATCTTTCAAAAAAATTTTTTTTTTCTCATCTGTTTTCGAAAATTATTCTAAAATTTTTTAAGAATGAATTCTAGTGTTTCATGAAACATGTTGAAGCCTGACTGGCTGTAAAGCCATGTCTAAATTCATTTGGATTGGGGCTTCAAACCCAACATTATCAAGATCAAGCTAGTTGTTGCTAATCCACCTGCTGCTGTTCCATATCCAAAAGATTTACATGCTAAAGCTTGACTGGCTATTACGCCATGTCTAACCCTCAAATTGGAGCTTTAGAATAAGAGTGCAAGATTCCTGAAATTCATATTAAAAATTTTGGAATCCTTATTTTTCTTTTTCACACTTATTTTCGAAAAATATAAAATAAAAATACAAAAAAAATTAATAAAATCATAAAAATTAAAAAAAAATATTTCATGTTTCTTGTTTGAGTCTTGAGTCAATTTTTAAGTTTGGTGTCAATTGCATGTTCATCTTGCATTTTTCGAAAAAAAAAAATCATGCATTCATGGTGTTCTTCATGATCTTCAAGTTGTTCTTGGTAAGTCTTCTTGTTTGATCTTGATGTTTTCTTGTTTTGTGTCTTTTCTTATTTTTCATGTGCATTTTTGTATTCATAGTGTCTGAACATGAAAGATTTCTAAGTTTGGTGTCTTGCATGTTTTCTTTGCATATAAAATTTTTAAAAATAAGTTCTTGATGTTCATCATGATCTTCAAAGTGTTCTTGGTGTTCATCTTGACATTCATAGCATTCTTGCATGCATTCATTGTTTTGATACAAAATTTTTATGCATTGCATCATTTTCATGTTTTTCCCTCTCATCATTAAAAATTCAAAAATAAAAAAAATATATCTTTCCCTTTTTTCTCTCTTAAAATTTCAAAAATTTGAGTTGACTTTTTCAAAACTTTTTAAAATTTAGTTGTTTCTCATGAGTCAAATCAAATTTTCAATTTAAAAATCTTATCTTTTTCAAAAATCAAATCTTTTTCATTTTTCTTAATTATTTTCGAAAATTTTAAAAATATTTTTCAAAAATATTTTTTTTCTTATCTTTATCACATAATTTTTGAAAATAACATCATCAATTAATGTTTTGATTCAAAAATTTCAAGTTTGTTACTTACTTGTTAAGAAATTTTTCAAAAATAATTTTCGAAAATCACTAACTCTTTTTCAAAAATAATTTTCGAAAATTCTCTCTCTCTCTCATCTCCTTCTATTTATTTATTTATTTACTAACATCTCTTCCTCACTCACCAAAAATCCGAACTCTCTCCCTCTCTCTGAGTTCAGACTTTCTCTTCTTCTTTTCTTCTACTCACATAAGGGAACCTCTATACTTGGGTAAAAAGGATCCCTATTATTATTATTTTTCT
>NC_029791.2:12888692-12900516 GCF_000816755.2 Arachis ipaensis | reverse complement strand
ATGAGGATGAATTCATCATCCTTGGAAGACCCTTCCTAGCCATAGCAAAAGCTGTGATTGATGTTGACAGAGGTGAATTAGTCCTTCAATTGAATGAGAACTCCCTTGAGTTTAAAACTCAAGGACATCCTTCTGTAAACATGGAAAAGAGGCACAGTAAGCTTCTCTCAAAACAGAGTCAACCAGAGCCCCCACAGTCAAACTCTAAGTTTGGTGTTGGGGAGTCTCAACAATGCTCTGAACATCTGTGAGGCTCCATGAGAGCCCACTGTCAAGCTATTGACATTAAAGAAGCGCTTGTTGGGAGGCAATCCAATTTTTATTTATCTAATTCTAATTTTATTTTTATTGTTATTTCATGTTTTATTAGGTTCATGAACATGTGGAGTCACAAAATAAATATAAAAATTGAAAACGGAATAAAAAACAACAGAAGAAAAATCACACCCTGGAGGAGGATCTCACTGGCGTTTAAACGCCAGTAAGGAGCATCTGTCTGGCGTTCAACGCCAGAACAGAGCATGTTTCTGGCGTTGAACGCCAGCAACAAGCAGCATCCTGGCGTTCAGACGCCAGAAATGCACAGTGAAGAAGAGCTGGCGCTGAACGCCAGAAACAAGCATCTGGGCGCTGAACGCCCAGAACAAGCATCAATTCGGCGTTTAAATGCTAGAATTGCATGCAAAGGCATTTTACATGCCTAATTGGTGCAGGGATGCAATTCCTTGACACCTCAAGATCTGTGGACCCCACAGGATCAACTCAGCATCTGTGGACCCCACAGGATCCCCACATACCTCCACTCACCTTACCTCCTCATAATCCTATATCACCCTCTCTCTCCATTCATAATCATCCCTTCTGTTTTCCAGTAACCACTCACATCCATAAATCCCACCTACCTTCAAAATTCAAAATCACTTTCCCACCCAAAACCCACCATTATGGCCGAACCTTACCCCCTCCCTTCCCTATATATAGCCCTCCATTCTTCCTCATTTTCACACAACACAACCCTCTCTTCCCCTTCTTGGCCGAATACACCTCTCCCTTCTCCCCTCCATATTTTCTTCTTCTTCTTCTACTATTCTTTCTTCTTTTGCTCGAGGGCGAGCAATATTCTAAGTTTGGTGTGGTAAAAGCATAAGCTTTTTGTTTTTCCATTACCATTGATGGCACCTAAGACCGGAGAATCCTCTAGAAAAGAGAAAGGGAAGACAAAAGCTTCCACCTCCGAGTCATGGGAGATGGAAAGATTCATCTCCAAAGCTCATCAAGACCACTTCTATGATGTTGTGGCCAAGAAGAAGGTGATCCCCGATGTCCCTTTCAAGCTCAAGAGAAATGAGTATCTGGAAATCCGACATGAGATCCATAGAAGAGGTTGGGAAGTTCTAACAAACCCCATCCAACAAGTCGGCATTCTAATGGTTCAAGAGTTCTATGCCAATGCATGGATCACTAGGAACCATGATCAAAGTAAGAACCCGAATCCAAAGAATTATATTACAATGGTTCGGGGGAAATACTTAGATTTTAGTCCGAAAAATGTGAGGTTAGCGTTCAACTTGTCTATGATGCAAGGAGATGCACGCCCCTACACTAGAAGGGTCAACTTTAATCAAAGGTTGGACCAAGTCCTCATGGACATATGTGTGGAAGGAGCTCAATGGAAGATTGACTCCAAAAGTAAGCCGGTTCAACTAAGAAGACTGGACCTCAAGCCTGTGGCTAGAGGATGGTTGGAGTTCATCCAACGCTCCATCATCCCCACTAGCAACCGATCTGAAGTTACTGTGGATCGGGCCATCATGATTCATAGCATCATGACTGGAGAGGAAGTAGAAGTTCATGAAGTCATCTCCCTTGAACTCTACAAAATAGCCGAAAAGTCCTCCCCCATGGCAAGGCTAGCTTTTCCTCATCTTATTGGCCATCTATGTTACTCAGCTGGAGCTTTCATAAAAGGAGACACTCCCATTGAGGAAGAAAATCCCATTACTAAGAAAAGGATGGAGCAAGCAAGAGAGCCCATTCATGGATCTCAAGAGACGCATGAAGCTCATCACCATGAGATCCCGGAGATGCCTCAAATGCATTTTCCTCCACAAAACTTTTGGGAGCAAATCAACACCTCCCTAGGAGAATTAAGTTCCAACATGGGACAATTAAGGGTGGAACATCAAGAGCACTCCATCATCCTTCATGAAATAAGAGAAGATCAAAAAGCAATGAGGGAGGAGCAACAAAGACAAGGAAAAGACATAGAAGAGCTCAAGGACTCAAAATGGCGCGCTTCCAATTGCGTTAGAAAGTAGACATCCAGAGCTTTCCAGAAATGTATAATAGTTCATACTTTGACTGAGTTTAGATGACTTAAAAGGGCGTTGAATGCCAGTTCTACGCTGCTGTCTGGAGTTAAACGCCAGAAACACGTCACAAACCAGAGTTGAACGTCAGAAATACGTTACAACCTGGCGTTCAACTCCAGAAAGAGCCTCTGCATGTGTAACATTCAAGCTCAGCCCAAGCACACACCAAGTGGGTCCCGGAAGTGGATTTATGCATCAATTACTTACTTCTGTAAACCCTAGTAACTAGTTTAGTATAAATAGGACTTTTTACTATTGTATTTGACATCTTTGGACGTCTGGTTCTTAGATCATGGGGGCTGGCCATTCGGCCATGCCTGTACCTTTCACTTATGTATTTTCAAACGGTAGAGTTTCTACACGCCATAGATTAAGGTGTGGAGCTCTGTTGTTCCTCATGAATTAATGCAAAGTACTACTATTTTTCTATTCAATTCAACTTATTCCGCTTCTAAGATATTCATTCGCACTTCAACATGAATGTGATGAGCGTGGCAATCATCATCATTCCCCCACGAATGCGTGCCTGACAACCACTTCCGTTCTACCTTCGATTGAATGATTATCTCTTGGATCTCTTAATCAGAATCTTCGTGGTATAAGCTAAATTGATGGCGGCATTCATGAGAATTCGGAAAGTCTAAACCTTGTCTGTGGTATTCCGAGTAGGATTCTGGATTGAATGACTGTGACGAACTTCAAACTCGTGAGTGCTGGGCGTAGTGACAGACGCAAAAGGAGGGTGAATCCTATTCCAATATGATCGAGAACCTCAGATGATTAGCCGTGCTGTGACAGAGCATTTGGACCATTTTCACAAGAGGATTGGATGCAACCATTGACCACGGTGATGCTTCCAGACGATTAGCCATGCAGTGACAGCGCATCGGACCATTTTCCAGAGAGGATTAAAAGTAGCCATTGACAACGGTGATGTCCTTACATAAAGCCAGCCATGGAAAGGAGTAAGACTGATTGGATGAAGACAGCGGGAAAGCAGAAGTTCAGAGGGACGGAAGCATCTCTATACCTTTATCTGAAATTCTCACCAATGATATACATAAGTATTTCTATCTTTAGTTTCTGTTTATTTATTAGTATTTTCGAAAACTCCATAACTATTTTATATCCGCCTGACTGATATTTACAAGGTGACCATAGCTTGCTTCATACCAACAATCTCCGTGGGATCAACCCTTAATCACGTAAGGTTTTATTACTTGGACGACCCAGTGCACTTGCTGGTTAGTTGTATCGAAGTTGTGAATGAAAAACGATTTATTAAGACGTGCGCACAGAGTTTTTGGCGCCGTTGCCTGAGATCACAATTTCGTGCACCACTGCACCATAGCATCAATTATGGCGCTTGAATTTAGAGATTCAAACAACATATTGCTTTGGTCAGGGGGTTTTGCAGCAAGTGATCCTCCATCATAGAGGAGGGGACCTCTGTAGACAGAGTTGGACTGATTGGGCTTTGTATGGACCAATTTTCTTGATGGTGGGTTGGTTGGGATGGGGTTGTCATATTTGTGTCTGGTGTATGATTATGTTGTGTCTGTGTAGGGGTACCACTATGATCTGGGTTGCTTGCTGTTTGGTGTGATGGGGTTATGTCGATGGGTTTGTCTATGATTTTGATCTGAGCTTGGTCAAGTTTTTGTTCTGCGGTTTTTGGGCTGTTTTTTTTCAAGGGGCTTTTTTGGACAGGTGTTAGTTTTTGTGTATTTTCTTTTTGGGTCTTGTTGGTTGTCTTGGGTTCTTGTGACTGGTTTTTACCTTTGTCTTTTTCTATAGTGCTGTCTTCTTTCTCCTGTACGTCAATCCTTTCATACTTTGGAACCACGTTCTCTAGTGCAGCGAAACGAGACTGATTTCCCCTAACGGTATTTTCTTCCTCCTTTTCCTTTGCAGAACCTCCATTACTTGTACCTTCTCCACTCTTGTTGGGTTTCTTTCCACGTGTCGATCTCTGCACGATGATCCAAGGACCAAAAGCTTCTGCCTCTTCAGTAATTACTGATTTGCCCTTCTCTTTTTCTTTCTTTCCATCCTTGCCTCTATCTTCCACCTCTGACCCTGACCTTTGGCCTTCCTCTATTTTCTATCCTTGGTGGGTGCAACTTTGATTCTCCTTTTGTCTTTCTGGGCAGTTTTGCTTCTCATGTCCTACCTTTCCACAATAGAAACAAACCAGGTGGATCCCCTCATACTCAACTAGGTGGGTTTTACCGTTGATCTGATATTGTGATACTAGCGGTTTCTCTAGATCAACCTCCACACAGATTCTGGAGAATTTGTCTCGAAAAATCTCTGCTGTGTTAGTGTCTACTTTTATCGTTCTTTCGATGATATTTCCAATCCTTTCGAGAATGGTTCTGTTGTAGTACTCTATGGCCAAACCAGGAAATCTTATCCACGCAGCTATTTTATCTATGGTAGCATCTTCTGGGTTGAAATCTGGTTTCCATAACCTGATGGTCAGGTAATGGTCCAAGATTTTCCATGGCCCCTCCATCAGCGCAAAGTCCAGATCTTCTGAGTTGTAGAACTTGACCAGAAAAAAATCATTTCCTAAATCAATGACGTCAATGCTACCGTTCTTGCCCCACATTATCTCCAATCTCCTTTTAAGAGCCAACAAAGAAATCTTTCTCCCCATTAGCTTCACGATTAAAGTTTCACACCAGTTCTTTCTCAGTTATCTTTGGACTCCCTCTCCGACCACCAAATTGTAAATTCCGTTTGGGAGCTTCTTAACAAGAATTTTTTAGTATTCCTCTTCTCCTTCTTCATTGATTGGCACAGCTTCTTCTGTGGCCATGGCTTCCATCTCCCTTTGTTCAGTGCTTTTTCCTGTTTTGACAATTTCAGCAAAGGAGTTTGTCCCCCACCTTTGTTTCTTTGGTCGTGTTGTCCTTGGAGTTCCTCCCTCTTGGCATCCATTTCCTTGGGTTACTTCTTCCGCCACCATCCAATCCTCGATCCTGGGGGTTAGTCCTGTTCTCCCTGAAAAATCTTCACCTCCGGTTTTCCTTACCTTCTTCATTCCATGATGAAGCTGCTTTCCTTCCTCCCTTAATAACTCCCTTGGCTCATGTGACCGAAAGGTTCCTCCCTCACATATCCACCTCTCATGGTGGTGAAGGAAAACTCAGCTCTTCGATCTGTGTGTGTGCGTTAGATATGGGTGTACATGGGCCGAGCCACACCAGGTTTGGCTTAATCCAGACCCAGCTTGAAATATAGACGGGACTTAATTTTTAGACCCTAACCTGATCTTAGACCTGATGAAACCTACGCACTTTCGGGCCAGGTGAAAACCGGGTAAAAACCGGGTCTTTAGCATGTAAAAATCACCTAATCTCCAACCATTATTTCACAATTCACATAGTAAAATTCACTTAAAAAAATATAACAAGAACCAACCCTTCTCTAAAATTAAAGCATAACCATAATCAATACTAATATTGTCTAATAACACCAAATATTTAAAGAGTAAAGTACCAACTCGGTCCCTGTCCATTTCCCAAAATGACAAGACGACCCTTAACCAAAAACACGTTTCATTACGGTCCCTGACCCTGTACTCCGTCTGCCAACCCGGTCCTTCTGTCAGTTTTCCGGCGAAAACTCGACGAAAATTGCTGATGTGTCAGGTTAAAAAATGGACAGGGACCTAGTTATCTCTAAATTTAAATTGGTTAGGGGTTTATTTGTCTATATTATTTTTTAAACATTATTTTTTAATTATTTTTTATTCATTATATTAATATTCTTTTTTTAATAAATAAGTACAAACTAATTAATAAATTATCTTTATTAAAAAAAGAATATTAATATAATGAATAAAAATATAATTAAAAATATTATTTAAAGAATAATAAGAACAAATAAACCCCTAACCAATTTAAATTTAGAGACAATTAGGTCCCTATCCATTTTTTAACCTGACACGTCAGCAATTTTCGTCGAGTTTTCGCCGGAAAACTGACAAAAGGACCGGGTTGACAGACGGAGTATATGGTCAGGGACCGTAATGGAACGTATTTTTGGTTAAGGTTCGTCTTGTCATTTTGGAAAATGGACAGGGACCGGATTGGTACTTTATTCATATTTAAATCAATACAAATAACACAATATTATGCATTAGTCTAAAGTCTTATGTTTTAAACATAAAACATTAACTTATAATCTTATAATGACTAATAACACAAAATATTAAGGTTTATAATATTTAAATTCCACATAAGAATAGCCATCATCCATCACTAATAACACAAATTAATTATGTATGATAACCGGGCCATCGGGCCGAGTTCGGGTGACCCGAGCTATGGCCCGGACTCGAGCCGAAATAATGACCGGATCTATTTTTTAGATCCTTACCCGGCCCTAGACCCGATGAAATCACACCAAATTAGCCCATAAAATATTCGGGGCCGGACCAAACCTTCGAGTCGGACCGGGTCATGTACACCCCTAGTGTTAGATAGCCGCAGTGAAAAATTCTTTTTTTTAAAAAAAATGAAAAAAGAAAGAAAGAAAAAAAACGAATGAGAAATTGTTAAATTAAATTTCAAATTATTCTGGTAGGGTTCAGTTTCACTAACATGGTTCACTTTTTTTTTCAAAAAAAGAACTATTCTTTACCTTATAAAAAAAAAATTAAACAAAATAACTTTTATTAAAAATATGTAATTATCTTATAATCTCACTCTATCTGAAAAGCAGTTCTGCCACTCTCTTTTTGTCAGGACACAATTTTTAAAATTCAACTTACAATCTATCTTAATCTGAAAAGCAGTTCTGCCACTCTCTTTTTGTCAGGACACAATTTTCAAAACTCAACTTACAATCTATCTTAACATGTACATGCGGCACTATGTGAGATGCACCCATGAGAATCATACATATAGATGTTTACTCACATCCATACCATAGACTTTGCCAAATTTAAAACCCCACACTGAAGGATAAAGAAGGAGGATATTTTTCATTGCAATATTTTTTAGACATTTTGATACATTAAGATGTACATTATATATCTATCAAAGGAACACGAACAACATAAAGCTTACATTCTTGCTAAAATCGGATAGTGTTTGTTTTGGTTTACTCAGAAAACTAATTGAGAAATGCATGGCTTGAAAGATAAGAGAGTGTGTATGCGACTACTTTTACAGTTTTACTTGCGTAGTTTTGATTACTAAAGCGTGAAGTTGAGGGAGTGGAAAGCGAAGCATGGCTCTGTTCTTTTTCCACCACCAAACTTGAAACAATTGGACTCCTTCCGGCATGCGGCCGCAACCGATTCCTTCATGCTCTCCGGTCCACACACCAACACTCCAATATTCGATCCACAAGTTTCTTCTTGGAACATGCCAAATATATCTGCCCAATTGGATGATGGAGATCATTGAATGCATATAACAAATCCAAAGAAACAATTGATATTCTAACAACACACTACCTTCAAAGTTAGGCCTTCCACCGAAGTGGACTTCATGTTCTTCAAGAGCATTCCTAATTTCAGCTGAGCTTAGATCAAGGGGCTTCATGTCTTTCTCAGAGATTGGTTGAATCCCTTTCTTCAGCCTTCTCCATCTAAGAAGAATCGCCACCAAGCCGTTGCATGCTAAAGCTAGGACAAAAGCAGCTATAAGAAGCAGGTCCACAATCCAAGAGGGAGCCTTTTGCTTCGACGAATTCGAATGCTTCCCAGATGGAATTATAACATGGTTGAAACAGATAAGAAAAATAAGAAAAATGATGGAGCTCATTCCTACGATGGCGGCCATGCAAGACGGACTCTCAGGCCCGTGTACAGCGTAATTTGCACACACCGTGTCCAGTTGCAGGGTTCTTACTTTTGAGAATTCATTCAGTAGCTCTTTGATTCCAACCCCTGCTTGTGTTTCTTGAGTCACAAACAACTTTAGATTCAAATGGCAGTTTTCAGTTGAATGGTTGACCAAAAGATGTGAGATTGGATGTAATAGACAAAAGTCCTGTGCCTTCTTGATGACATACACAAGATGAATTCTTGAAGGATATCTACTTTTGCTGCTAGATGAATTGAGTTCTTCCAAAATGCTCAGAAATGGGGTTATTCCACTTCCTCCAGCAACCAGAAGTAGACTGTCATATCTGCAGATATATTTTTTTTCCTTTCAATTTTTGAATTATATTCTATTTTTTTTTTCTATTTTTCCACGTTAGAATGTGACTAGACAGTTCAGTTAAGAGTAGAGTAAAATACTAAATTGGTCCTTACATTTGGACATAATTCTATTTTTATTTTTAAAATTTAAAGTGTCTTATTTAAATTCAAAAATATTTCATTTAGTTTCAATATACTACCACCATGAGGTCAAAGTTAAATAATTAATGGAATGTTCTACATGACAGCAATACAAGAACAAGGTAGATAATTTGGAAACAAGTACAAGCTCCAAGGGTTAAAATTAACCGCGGATAGATCAATACATTTATTTATCATTCTTCTTACAATTTAAATGAAATATTTTCTATAGAACTAAAAAGAATGATAAATAAATGTATTGATGTATTCACGGTCAATTTTGTACCTCTGGAGCTTGTATTTGTTCTCCAGATTATCGACCTTATTCTTGTACTGCTGTTATGTAGGCCATTCTGATAATTATTTAACTTTGACCTCACGATGAGAGACTACATTAAAGCTAAATGAAACTTTTTTGAATTCAAATACGATACTTTAAACTTTAAGGACCAAAATAGGATTACGCTCAAATATAGAGGACTAATTTAGTATTTTACCCTAATTAATAAATTTTATATATTTAAAATTCACTATAAAAATTAAATTAGATAAAAGTTAGGCACAAAGTTAAAAACACGATTAAATTGGCGCTAAAAAGTAAAAGTGACAGTGGAGATCATGTGTTTGCTTACTTTAAGAAGTCTAATGAAGCAGGTCCATAAGGTCCTTCAATTGCAACAGGTATACCCTTCCTCTTATCAGCACCTTTTTCAATCTCAGCCTGTATCAGATCATAAAGAGAATTGGTCCACCACCCTTCAGATTTGATTATTACAGACATGGTTTGGTTTTCAGCCCTGGAACTTGATATTATGCTGAAAGAATGCCACTGAAGATGTGATATTGCTGGTATCTTCATAAATATAACACTTGTAGGCATATACTTCAGCCCTGCAAATCATTGAAAGAAACATTTAAATTTCATATTCTTTGTTCACATATTTTTTCAATTCTAAAGTTCAATATCAGATTAAATACACGGATCTTTAGGCAGAATTATTTCCACAGCTTTGGATGGGAAAGTTCTAGCCGAAACCATGCAGGTTCTTGGACTCGATTGTATGACACGGAGCAGTTTGTCGAGGCTGAAAAGAAATAGTCCTCCGAAGACTGTATAGAAGTGCCTATCTCCACCATGGAACAAGAAGAACACTAGAAAGATTGTGTAGAGATGATGTGTGTAGTAGAAGATTTCAAACTTCATCCTCCTGATTTGTGGAAGTGAAGTGACATAGATAACTAGCCCGGTGACAAGTGTAATCGCTCCTGCAAGGTATATTCGTCCTGTGCTTTGCCACTTCCAAATCTGTTTGAAGATCATGAACAGAAAATTAAAAGGAGAGTACTAATCATTACTACAATTAAAAGAAAATTGAAAAATTTGAAGAAACATGTTTTAGAATTTAGAGTTTGGGCTTCACTTCTTTCTGTATATGGTGGCTGACACCCCAGACAAAGCAAGTGCTTGCGCCGTGTATTGCAGCGAAAAATATCATTGCAGTTCCAAGCCAGGTGTGATATCTGACTGAAGCTTCGAATTGGATGCCGAGTATGCGAAAGAGAGCCAATCCCCTTAAGACAGGAAGAAGAAGCAAAGCAAGGCAGGCTTCGGCCAGCAACCCGAACCGGGTTGCTATTCTGAGATACTTGAGTTGCCATCTGAAATGAAGTTATGCATCTGGTGAATTAAATCAACAGCTTTCTATCAGAGCACAAAAGAAAAGAGTAATAAGAAGAGCATTTACAGGTTCAACTTGAGGGATTTGTCTGGTAACAACTTCTTGAAGTCGTTAGAAATGCGAGCGTAATAAGTCCATGCTAGAAAGAGTATAAACAGCAAAATTACCAGTATTTCAATACTGGATAAGATTCCTAGAAAGCTGTTAACTACCAGTGGACTTGAGATGATAATTGATGAGGTCCTTGAACTTCTGCATGAGAAAATGATCATTGAAAGTGAAAACACCCACTAAAGTGCAATATGGAACTTGATATTACCTGCTTCTTTGATTTGCAGCTTTCAAATCCAAGAAAAGAAGTCCAATTATACCAACAGCAATTATTGGAAATGTATACACAGCAAAGTTAAGACCTGCAAAGAATCTTCTAGTGTCACCTATCATTTTATTCAAATTAAACACTGGAGATTCAAATTCATATAATTGTTTATGAATTCAATGTGTACCATAGTACCCAAAAATTGTATTATTGGCACTTTCTTCTGCAACTTTCCATTTTCTTGTCCATATTTGGGTAGGCTTTAGAATCCAAAGAGCAACCCAACCTGCACATATGAGAATCATAAGAAGTTTAAGAATAGCAAGTAAAGTGGAGCTTGCCATGCCTGAATCAATGCTCTTCAGTCTTCACACTTCAATTGGTGTGATTAAGATCCCTATTTATAAAGGAATCTTAGGAGAATTATTGATTACCATTTTGGATGTAAGAAGTAAGAACATCAAATTTAGCCCCACCACTTCCCCTTTAGTACCCCATTATTTTATTTATTATATAAACTTATAAAGCACCTTTCTACAGTAAGGGAAAATTAAGATTATGCAATGTTTAAATGGATTGTGCCCACGAACGGATTCTCCATTTTCATCATTTCCAGAAGAGTTAACAATTAAAACTTGACGTTTGGGCTTTGATGTGATTATGCACTGAGAATAAACATGATGGCATACCATTATCTTATATATATCATAATCTAATTAATGTTCTACTCACTGTATTATTAATTAAAATTGCTAGTGTGACAACTTTGGATTATAATCATAGTCTTTTGCTCCAGCGTATGGTCCCTCCATCAGATAGTGGAATTCTGGTCCATGATACCCTTTGCCTCTAGACTAGAGTAGCAATTTCTAATTGCCATATGAAGTGACAGAATATTTCTTGATTGGTTTGTTTTTTTCTGAACAATTTTTACAGAATGTGGGTATTGTTGAAACTTGAAACTTTAAATGTGAACATAGTTTTGATCTGTGTCACTTAAATTTAGAGCAACAGCACTGAGCACATGTGATTAGGAGGGCTGTACATGATTTGGTTAATTCAAAAATCAAACTTGTTTTTTGGTTAATCAAAAATTTAATTTTAATTAATTAATTAAATTAGTTTATACGATAAAATTGATTATTAATCG
>NC_029791.2:12873697-12888669 GCF_000816755.2 Arachis ipaensis | reverse complement strand
TTTATATATAATTTTTAAAATTATTTTGTTAAATTGATAACTAAAATGTAATTATAATTTTTTAACCAATTAACTATATTTTGATTTTTTTAATGTACACTCTTAGGATTTAGAACACAAAAATGGAAACAATGGCTACAAACACTGCCTAGCTTAATTACTAGTACAAGTGAGATCATATGTTATTTGGCTTGTTGGCTTACATGGAAGGTGATATTAATTTAATTTTGTGAGATTAATCAATGGAGGAGAGAAGAAGCTTTAAATTTTGTGTTAGTAATTAAACTGAACTTATCAATTACTAATATTTTTTTTTTGTTTTAGGCATTGTGATTTTTTAGGTTAGTGAAGTATTAGAGTTCAGGAAGAGGTATGAGAAAGTTGGGTTGGTCGTAATATGTTGTTGATCGAAAAATATTTTCGATAAAAATAAGTGGAATCGAAATGAATCAAGTATGGTTTTTCGAGTAGACATGCGCGTAAGTATAAAGTTGAAAGTGATTGGTGCCGATTTGGTTTTCGATTGCTTTGTTGATCGAGTGAGTCAAACCGAGGAGAAGATCCGATTCGAAAAAAATCGAATAAAGCCTTTGAAAGAGCCGGTCGAATAGTTGTGAAAGTGGGAAGTTAATAGCTTTTATTGCACAAGGAGATCATGGGAAATATCTACAATGATACGGCGGGAACGGTTACCAAGGGAGACTACACCTCAAATTTGAAATGTTGTATTTAATTTTAATTAATTACCAATTAATCGTCAGTTATGTAAAATTAGCCTATAAATATTAGGAAATTTTAGTGAAGAAGAGTTGGAACTTTCACTCAAAAAAAATACTCTAACACTCTCACATCCCAGCGAATCCCTGAATTTGCATTTAAGTTATATTTTCTGTAGGGTTCCTTCGACCTTCTCTTTTCTTTTAATTTATTCTTTCTGTAAACTTATCATTTCAATTAATTTTATTTTCTAAATGTCCTTCACTTTTGTTTGTTCAATTTATCCTTCTACATTTGAATCTTTTATTTTGAAGTCCTTTCGATTCAATCAAAGGCATTTTATTGTCTTCTTTTAATTTCATTGCAAATCTTTTCATTTATTATTTATTTAGTTCTCAAAACTTTCAATTTCTAAGTCCTAATTATTAATTTACAGATTTACTTTATTTTAATTTTTAAATTTGGTCTAATCAAAGACGCTTTTGATGCACTTCTAGAAAACTGGTACTCACACAGAGAAGTAGGTTTCGTTCCCAGACCACTAGATATCGAACCACCATCGATTTGCTAAAAATCGATAAAACAAATTGGCACGCCCGGTGGGACATTTTTAAATCGAAGTGTGTCAAAATAACTATTTTTCCAGTATTTGTCTAGTGTATGCGATTACGAAGTAGAAAGATCATTCACATGGCTGATGAATTGTCGAATGTGAATGGTGGTTCATCCACCAATGATAGCGTACCAGTATCCATGCAACAGGCCGATATGTCTTCACGTTCAGAAGGCGCAATCGGGACTGAAAGTATAGTCGTTATGACTATTCAAACTGGAAATGTTGGACGTAATATTCGTCCACGTGGTCCTATACCACCATATCAACCTCCATTAACCGCTGGTTGGCCCCCTTACGGTCTTCCTCCCGGTTATACCCCACCGGTAGGTGGTTTTATGCCGCCTATCCGTTTTGGGAATGTAAATGGAGCAAACAATGTTCAAAACCCACAACAATCCGAGTATTCTCGTGATTATCATGTGGGCTCCACTTTGAATGCTGTGAATTCAATGGCAGTATATCGACAATAAGTGGAGAAAAGTCACCATGAGTTGGTCAATTTATTGACTTAGCAAATGACTACAATTCTGAATCCCATAATGGCTGATCATGAATCGAGATTCGAGCGTCTTGCTAGACAAGTCGAGAGGATTGCTCGAATCGTCGATTATGATGATGGTGAGAGGCACAATGCCCGAGGAAACAACGAGGGGATAGAAAATACTTTTCAAAATAAAAATGATATTCCAAATCGAAAAAATCCTCGTGTGGTTCGTCGAGATCAAAATGTTGATGATGTTGTAGCCAGATTGCGTGGTGATCGTTATCAGGTCACTAGAATTGTAGAAGAGGTTTTAAATCGGGTTGGGCTGAATGTTAGTTTTATGAATCAACCTCATTTTGTGTCTGCTTTTCCTCAAGTAGTTCAAATGGCAGAAGTGCTAAGAGGAGTGAAAAATCTGAAAATAACCACAAAATTTGCTGGAGAAGTTGGAGAATCAACTACTGAACATGTTGCTCGTTATTTGGTCGAGATCGGGAATTTAGCTAATGATGAAAATTTAAAAATGAAGTTTTTTCCTTCGTCGTTGACGAAGAATGCATTTACCTGGTTCTCGAATCTTAGACCAAATTCGGTTACAACATGGAATCAGTTGGAAACTGCTTTTCATGCACAATTCTATCGAGGTGAGATGAATATGGCAGTTACTGATCTGGTGGCTTTGAAACGTGAAGATGGTGAAACCATTGATGATTATTTAATACGTTTCAAAAACGCTAGAAGTAGATGCTATGTGTCATTACCTGAGAATGAAATAGTGAAAATAGCAACTATGGGGTTGAGATTTTATATGCGTAGAAAATTGCTTAATGTGCATATTCCCGATTTGGCCCATTTGGATGAAAAGGTTCGACAGACCGAACTTATGAAAAAAGAAAAAGAAAAATATAGGAGTGAGCAGAGGTCGAAGAGTAAACCATTTACTCGTAAAGAAAAGGTGGCATATGTAACTATGGAATCCTCAGAGGAGGAATTCGATTTCGAAACAGAAGTCGATTTGGCTAAACTTAAGAAAAGTCCTCCATATGTTTGCTCTTTATTGAAAAAGCTTCCTGGTAATGAAAAGTCAAATGATTCAAAACTTAAAAGTGGAAAGAAGTATAGTTTTGATATCTCAAAATTTGATCAGATTTTCGATGTGTTGCTTAAGGATAAACAATTAGTTTTGCCTGAGGATAGAACTTTACTTTCCGTAAAAGATTTGAAAGGAAAGCCTTATTGTAAATTTCATCAAGCAACTAGTCATTCGACTAACAGTTGTGTGTGCTTCAGGGATTTGATTCAAGAGGCAATCATGGAAGGACGTTTAAAATTTGATGATGGCAAAAAGGAGATGAATGTTGATGTAGATCCTTTCGAGGTTGATGCCTGTTGTGTCGAACCCTACTTGGGGGTGAATATGGTTGGCATGGCTTATGATTTCAATGTGGCTCTTGATGATTTTGAGTCACAGGTAAGGTCTGTATACCCCAAAACAGGAGATGGCTTGCTGAATTTCTTGGTTCGGCAGAAGATAAAAGACCGGGACGTATCTCTGTGTCCGCGATGTAATGCTGTGTTTGATGCTGAAGCGGCAGCAATCTTTGAAAAGAAAAGGATGAAAAAAGAATTGGCTCATAGGGAAGAGCAAGCACGTCAGAGACAACCAATTCGACGTGTGGAGGGTTCTAGTTCAAAAATTCCTCAGCATGATGTCACTGCACCTTTAAGTCGATCCCAAGCTGTAGGTGTTTAGTGGATTAGAAACTGTCAAGAATTCCAAAGGCGTGATCATCTGTATCGACGTAACCCTCAGTGGGGGCATCGGGCACCTTCTCGGAATCAGTATGCTTTCTATCAGGGTCGAGCCAGAGGTTATCCAAGAGGCAGAGGTGGAGGAAGAAGTTTCAATCGGAATAAGAAACCTCAATTGGAGACAGGAAAAGAGACGAGCAAGAGGGCAACGCCTTCTGTGCATTCTCGGATAGTCTTTTCCTTCTGATGGAGAGACTTACCCTAAGGAAATTCTATCACCTGCAAAGATGGAAAAGGGTAAGGCAGTGGCTCAATCCTCTGGAATTGACAAACATATGAACATTGATGTTGATGAGGAATATTTCGATGAAGGAGATGATGATATGGTTGGAATGATTTCGATCATTCCGACTGAGTACCTTGGAGAATGCGAGAGTAATCCGGATGAGGATTATGATCAGAAAGATGAAGGGACTTTCTCTTTCATTCGCATAGAGGATGAGCCAGGTTGTTATTTGACTTCAGAAGGCCCTTCGGTGAAGTTGCGTTATCCAGACGTGGGTTTCAAACCGACTGGTTGGGACTGTCTCTCTTGAAGACTTTGAAGACTGCACCATGAGTCAGGGTGATGGAGTTCCTGATTACCTGGTAACATTACATAATTATTTAAATAATTTTCAGTTTTTAGAAAATAAAGATGATTCTTCTGATGAAGTTGAATCGAATAGGGTTAGTAAAATTGTTAATGGTAGTATGTTTGATTCGACGCTTCCAGTCGAATTTAGTTATGATTTCTCTACTTCTTGTAATGAAATTAATGATGTGAGCCAGACTGCCAATTTAATAGTAGAGGCTCATTGTGTAGAAAATAAAAATAATAATGAATTTAGTCGAAAGTCAAGTTTCTTCTATTTCTCATGATTCTATTGATTTTACTTTCGATTGTATTTATGATTTGGAGCCTTTGGGATTTGAAAAATATTCAATTAAAGAGGATGATCATTATAAAGGGTTTGAATCTCAAGATCCTTTAGAAGAAATTAATTTGGGGACTCATGATGACATTCGAATTACATATATATGTAAAGATCTTATTGATCCTTTTCGAACTGATCTTTTTAATTTGTTACATGAGTTTAAAGATTGCTTTGCGTGGGATTATCATGAGATGCCTAGTCTCGATCGTTCATTAATAAGATCTTATTGATCATTTTCGAACTGACATTTTCAATTTGTTACATGAGTTTAAAAATTACTTTGCGTGGGATTACCATGAGATGCCTGGTCTCGATCGTTCATTAATAGAACATCGATTAGCATTAAAGCCCAACTCTTGACCTGTGAAGCAAACCCCAAGACATTTTGCTCCTGAAATCAATGTGAAAATAAAAGAAATAGAACGTTTGATCAAAGCAAAATTTATTCGAATTGCACGTTATGTGGAGTGGGTATCGAATATTGTCCCTGTGATGAAGAAAAATGGGAAGTTAAGGGTGTGTATCGATTTTCAAGATTTAAATAATGCCACCCCAAAAAGATGAATATTTTATGCCAATTGCAGACATGTTAATCGATTCTGTAGCAGAAAATGAAATTCTTAGTTTTTTGGACGGTTATTTTGGATATAACCAAATCTTTATCACGGAAGATGATGTGGCTAAAACTGCCTTTCGTTGTCCTGGGGCGTTAGGTACGTATGAGTGGGTGGTTATGCCTTTTAGTTTGAAGAATGCTGGGGCAACATACCAACGTGCCATGAATGCCATTTTTTATGAGTTTATTGGGAAGTTTATGGAGGTATATATCGATGATGTAATGGTAAAATCGATTTCTGTGAGTCAGCATATAGATCATTTAAGAAAAGCATTCCTTACTATGAGGAAGAAAGGATTAAAAATGAATCCTTTGAAATGTGCTTTTGGGATATCGGCTGGAAACTTCTTAGGCTTTGTTGTTCAAAAAAAGGGGATAGCTATTGATAAAAATAAAGCAGATGCGATATTGGCATTATCTGCACCTAAATCGAAGAAAGAAGTGCAATTGTTTTTGGGAAAAGTGAATTACCTTCGAAGATTCATCTCGAATCTTTCTGATCGAACTAGGGTATTCGCGCCTTTGGTGAAATTAAAAAATGGTTCAAAATTCGAATGGACCACAGAACATCAATCGGCGTTTGATTCGATTAAGTCATATTTATCAAAGGCTCCAATTATGGCGAATGTGTATTCATCTGAACCTTTGAAATTATATATTGCAGCATCTGAAAATACTATAGGGTGTATGTTGGCCCAAGATGATGAAAATGGACATGAACGGGCAGTTTATTACTTTAGTCGAGTTTTAACTGATATCGAAATAAGGTATTCCCCAATCAAAAAATTATGCTTGTCATTATATCATGCTTGTATGAAGTTAAAATGTTACATGGTGGCTAAGTCGGTGAAAGTGATAACACAAACCGATCTTATTAAATATATGCTAAGTTTTCCTATGTTAAGAGGACGTTTGGGAAAATGGATGTTGGCATTAACTGAATTTGATTTACAATATGTCCCGGCTAAGGCTGTAAAAGGACAGGTCATTGCAGATTTTCTTGTGGACAATTCGAAAGATCTGAATGACCAGGGGACAAATGTAGTCGATGTAAAAGTTAATTATTGGAAATTGTATTTCGATGGATCTAAACATAAAGATGGTGCGGGGGTTGGAATTCTCATTATCTCACCAGAGGGCATTCCATCAGAATTTCTGTTCGAACTAAAGTATCCTTGTTCCAATAATGTAGCCAAATATGAGGCTTTGATTTTGGGTCTAGAGATTTTAATCGACAAAGGGGATTCACAGTTAGTTTTAAAGCAGTTGCAAAGGAATTTAAGTGTAATAATGAGACATTACAAAAATATTTAGTAACTGCTTGGGAGTTATTAATGTCTTTTCGAAAAGTTTCTTTGGTGCATATTCCTCGAATTCATAATGAGATTGCTAATGAGTTAGCTCAAATTGCCTCGAAGTATCGGGTTGGTCCGGAAACTATTAAGAAATTATCTAGTATCCATCAAATTTTAGTACCAGCAAATGAGAGAGAGGTGTTATGCATAGATGAATGGGAGGATTCTGATTGGAGAAAGCCTATTGCTCGGTATTTGAAAGATCTCAATATTGCAGTTGATAGAAAACTAAAGTTACAAGCAATGAACTTCGTTTTATTGGCTGATGAGTTATACAAAAAAGGGATCGATGGAAGTTTGTTGAGATGTTTGAGTCGAGAAGATCAAAACATTGCTTTAGGTGAAGTTCATAATGGAATATGTGGTGCTCATCAGGCAGGAAAGAAAATGAGATGGGTGTTATATCGCAATCATGTGTTTTGGACATCTATGATAAAAGATTGTATCGATTATGCAAAGGCATGTCAAGAATGTCAGAAACATGGTTCGATACAACAGATTCCAGTGGCTGAACTGCATTCGATAATAAAGCCATGGCCATTTAGAGGTTGGGCTTTAGATCTAATTGGATTGATTCACCCCCTTCATCGAAGCAGCACAAATTTATTTTAGTGGCTATTGATTATTTCACAAAATGGGTTGAAGCAGTTCCTTTGGTAGAAGTTGGTCAAACAGAGATAATTGATTTTGTCGAAGAAAATATTATTCATCGATTTGGAATTCCTCAGACGTTAAGTACTGACCAAGGAACTATGTTTACTGGTCAGCGAATTAAAAACTTTGCGGCTTCAAGGAACATTAGTATGGTTACTTCAACTCCTTATTATGCACAGGCTAATAGGCAAGTAGAGGCAGCAAATAAGATATTGATAGGCTTGATTAAAAAGCATATCAGGAACAAGCCTCGAACATGGCATGAGACTTTAAGTCAAGTATTATGGGCCTATCGGAATTCACCAAGAGGTTCGACAAGGACTTCACCTTATAAATTGGTGTATGACCATGATGCAGTGTTACCATTAGAAATTAATTTGAATACTTTAAGAGTATCAAAACAGAATGATTTGCCAGTCGATGATTATTGTAGTGCAATGTTCGATGAGTTAAATGAGTTAGACTCGGAGCGAATGTTAGCAGTTGATAATATAATTCGACAAAAAGAAAGTGTTGCTCGAAGTTATAATCGTCGAATTAAGGAGAAATATTTCAAGACAGGTGAGTTAGTTTTGAAAGTTATTTTACCAATGGAAAAGAAATCAAAATTTCTTGGTAAATGGTCCCATAATTGGGAAGGTCCCTTTCAAGTGATAGGGGTATTTTTGGAAATGCTTATCAGATTAAAGACATCGAGTTAGGAAAAGTGGTTAATTCGATTAATGGGAAATATCTGAAATACTTCTATTGCTGGCGAATATAGAAATTCAATAGGCATAAGTTCAAAAAAAGGAAGAAATCATTACGAAAGTAAAATAAGAAGTAAAAAGGAGTTCAAGAAGCCAATAGTTTTACCAAATTGGAGCGCAGCTTTGTCCTTTTGTTTTTCAGAATCGTAAGTATTTCAATTTGCTTGAACTTGTCAGCTTGAATTTTCTCGAGTTGTTTTTCATATTCTCCCCGCTCGGTGTCGATTAAGACAAGTTTTTGGATAAGGAGATGTTGCTCTTGTTGGGCTGCAGCCAGAGGTTTGGCTAGGGTGGCTCGACTTTGGCGTATGGTGGCAAGTTGTTCTTGATGAAGTTGAGCCAATTCTGCTTCGATTCTTGCTTCTTCTTGATCATGAAAAGCTTGAACAGAAATAGCATGGGAATTTCTCACATCAAACTCCTCACGAGAGGATTGGATTGGTTGGGCAGTTGTAAGACAGTTTTCTATTTTAGATTTGGCTATAGCTTCTTCATTTTCAGTTTCCTGAAGTTGAAACTGAGATGCAACGCTATCATTGAGAAGTTGTTTAAATTCTTGGATTGAAGCAGAATATGGTGTGTTGGTTGGAAGTTCAAGAGAAGAATTCAAGCAGTCCTATAGGAGTTTGTTGAGGATTGGATCATTAACCCATGTGGTAGGTGGATGATCCAAAAGTTTGATGAGTGATCGGAGTTGTTCCCGAGTGTCGGGTTCTAATTCGATTGGAGGCCTTATTGTGGCAGGCCTTGAGATTACTGGTACAGGAACTGGTACTTTGTTTACTTGGATAATTTTATTCAAAACAGAAATCATGTCATCCAAGGTAGCACTAGTTGGAGTAGTAGGAACATTCGATGTTCCTGGTTTTGGTCCGGAGGGGTTTGGAGTGAAGATTTGGGTTGTAACTCGGGAGGAGTTTCTAAAACTTTGGACTTAGAGGAAGTTGAATTGGTGGTGTCAGCAGCTTTAAAAGCAGAATTGGAGTCTGCGACTACTATGTTTTCTGTAGAAGACACAGCTTGATTATTTGGTGAAATTGATTCAAGTCTGTGGTTTTCTTCTGGAGAGTGCTGCAAAGGATTCGCCGTCAGATCAATCACTTGTGTTGTGTGAGGAAGAGGCGGATGAGTAGCAGGAATTGTTTGTAGGGACCCAGTGAATTGGATTGAATCATGTGATGTGGAGTGCTCTGGGTCAATCTGTTGTTGAGAAATTAGTTAATCGAGAGCTCCAGTGAAAGAAGCCGCCTAGGCAACATTAATGGGCTGGTATAAAAGGTACACAATTGTGAGTTTAAGATTTATTTTTAAACTAAGTAAAATATATACAGTAATGATTGTGTTACCTGAGAAATTCTGTATCTTGGTATTAACTGAGTGCCAGGATCAGAGTCGGCTGCATCTTCCGATGGGGAGGAAGCAGCAAGGGAATCCTTGTTGGTTGGTTCACTTTCGTCAGCACTTTTGCTTGATGATTGTAATAATAACTATTAAAAGTTCAGTCCAGAAACAATTATGTTTTAAAATATTATGGTAATATTCGAAGGACATTTCGAATTAGGAAATAGAATTGTGAATAGAAGAATTACTTTACGAGAAGTTCTAGTAGGAGTTCTTTTACTCTTGGTTGGTGGTGGTCGAGTAACTTCAGCTTTTCTCTTGTGAGTTTTTTTGGGGAACTTTCGGTGACAGCTGTTCGAATGGCAGTTTGTTGAATTTCTTCTAAGGTACGGGTGTACCTAGAGTAGTAAGTAGCCCACCATTTAAAACAGGATTTGGTGATATAAAAGCTGCGATCATACATCACAAAATTGAAACGGTCCCTACGCTGTTGATTCTTTAAGAGGCAAGAATTAAAATCCTCTTGAGTGGTCAAAGTAATGTGGCAGAAAGGGTCATCATTTTGGGGTTGTGGTGTTGGGATGTCTTGAGAAAATTCCAATTGTCTGGTTGTTAAGTGTGGAGCATACATGGTAATTTTGAACCTTTCTTTCTTATGTAGAGGTAATCCTATTGGTATTACCTGGACAGCCAACATGTTCGCCCAATTTTGATTTGCAATTTCATTTGCTTCATTGGTATCAGGAAAAAGCAAACATTCCAGCCAAGTAGGACCACGATTGCGACGCAAGAAAGGAGTAAAATTGAGTTGGTCATTGTCGAAGTCTTTACAAGTATGGAAAAGAGAAAAAACAGCCCAGAATCTATCTTCATTTGATTCAGTGTCTGGAAAATTGGGCTTGAATTCAGCTAATCGAAAACCATCAATATATTGTTTATCAGTACTACCACTTTCAGATTTTGTCATAAAATTTTCAAAGACGGCATTAAGCCATAGTTGAAGAAGTCATAAAGGGCCCCTTGTACTGATGATCTTGTTGTCTCGAAGGTCACAGACAAATTGACCAAGTTCTTCGAAAATGTATCCTAGAAGAAGCTTGGCTAAATTGAGGGCTTTTTCTTCGTGGAGAAGAGTAGCTAAAGGGAGGTAAAATTTTGATATTTGGACACTTCGAGAATAGAATAGGACAGCATTTAACCAGTAAAATAGGAAGGCAACATGTTCATTTTCAGTGATTTTTGTACCTTTTGCACCCATGTTATGGGCGATAAAGTCACTGTAAGAACTAGTTAAAACCACATTGTATTGACGCTTTGACTGCATGTCAGGAGTACAATCTGGAGAGTTGATTGGGAGCCCTGTAATAGCAGCCACGTCCAGAAGGGACACTTCGATCATTCCACATGGGAGGTGGAAGTGTTGGTTGTTCTATTCCAGAAGCAGATCACAGCCTCAATCATCCAAGGGTGTGTGGTAAGTGAGAAATGGGAAAGCTTTAGTAGTTCGTAGATTCCCAAAACTTTCCAATCAGCACTTTTGGTAGGTTCGAGACGCCGATACCAAGCTGTGAAATCGTATCCCCGAGGATTAATCTTTGGATTGTTCCTGAAGGATTTTTGATTGATGAAATGGGAGATGTTAAAAGATTGGTTTATCAGTAAATCTTCCCCATCAGCACTTGAGAAGAAAGAAAGTTTTTTATTTGCCCTCTCCAGAGACTCGATTGGCCCAAGAAAGCAATGTGTCTCGGCACCAATGGTGAATGGAATTAGGATTCTGGTGTCATTAGTTGGTAAATGAGGATCGTCAATGACTTCATCATTGACTTGATTGAGAATGCGAAGGGCCGGTGGAGGTGGTGGTGCTGTAAAGGGGCCTTTCCCCTTGTCTTAGGTGGCAATTTGAGAAGAAGAACTAGCCATTTTCAGACAGAGTAAAAGGAGAATAAAGGTTAAAGATTTTTGTGAAAAGTTTGCTGGTGTGGAGGAAACTTAGAGAATGATGAAGATTCAAGAAATTTGAATAAAGGAAAGAGTGATCAATTTAAAGTATCACTGTAGCCGTTACTGTAGAAGAAATGCAGATAGAGGTAACTTCGTGAAGAAGATGAAGTGGTGGAAATAGAAAGCGCAAGCCTCGGGAGACGTGTCGAGTGGATCAGTAGTAATGGGGAGTTTAAATGACAATTATTATTGGTTTGAAAATTAACGTCTTTTGGATTAAGTGTTTTATTGTTCGATAATAATATCGAAGCCAACCACATTAATCCAAGGGGGCAATTTGTTGATCGAAGAAGTATTTTCGATAAAAGTGGGTTGAATCGAAATTAGTTAAGTGTGGTCTCTCGAGAAGACGCGTATGCGCAGGTTTGAAGTTTGAAGTAATCGGTGCTGAAATAGATTTCGTTTATTTTGCTGTAACCATTACTGTAGAAGAGGTGTGAATGGAGGTAACTTCGTGGAGAAGATGAAGTGGTAGAGAGAGGAAGCGTAAGTCTCGAGAGACGTGTCGAGTGAATTAATGGTAATGGGTTTTAAATAACAATTATTACTAATCTGAAAAACTGACGTCTTTTGGATTAAGTTTTTATTGTTCGATGATAATATCGAAGGCAACCACCTTAATCTAAGGGGGCAATTTGTTGATCGAAAAATATTTTCGATAAAAGTAAGTGGAATTGAAACGAGTCAAGTATGGTTTCTCGAGTAGACACGCGCGTAAGTATAAAGTTGGAAGTGATTGGTGCCGATTTGGTTTTCGATTGCTTTGTTGATCGAGTGAGTCAAATCGAGGAGAAGATCCGATTCGAAAAAATCGAGTAAGGCCTTTGAAAGGGAAATGGATCCTCTGCAGTGAAAAATCCACTTGAGAGAATAAAGTGTGATCTTTCACCTTTAATTCTATAAGTGGGACCAAAATTAAATATGAGAGAGAAAACAATGAAAGGTTAGATTAGACACTGGACACTATCCAGTTTTTTTCTCACTGGAGAGGATCCACTCCCCTTTGAAAGAGCCGGTCGAATAGTTGTGAAAGTGAAAAGTTAATAGCTTTTATTGCATGAGGAGATCATGGGAAATATCTACAACCATACGGCGGGAACAGTTATCAAGGGAGACTGCACCTCAAATTTGAAATGTTGTATTTAATTTTAATTAATTACCAATTAATCGTTAGTTATATAAAATTAGCCTATAAATATTAGGAAATTTTAGTGAAGAAGGGTTGGAACTTTCACTCAGAAAAAACACTCTAGCACTCTCACATCCCAGCGAATCCCTGAGTTTGCATTCGAGTTATATTTTCTGTAAGGTTCCTTCCACCTTCTCTTTTCTTTTAATTTATTCTTTCTGTAAACTTATCATTTCAATTAATTTTATTTACTAAATATCCTTCACTTTTGTTTGTTCAATTTATCTTTCTGCATTTGAATCTTTTATTTTGAAGTCCTTTCGATTCAATCAAAGGCATTCTATTGTCTTCTTTTAATTTCATTGCAAATATTTCTATTTATTATTTATTTAGTTCTCAAAACTTTCAATTTCTAAGTCCTAATTATTAATTTACAGATTTACTTTATTTTAATTTTTAAATTTGGTCTAATCGAAGACGCTTTTGATGCACTTCTAGAAAACTGGTACTCGCACAGAGGAGTAGGTTTCGCTCCCAGACCACTAGATATCGAACCACCATCGATTTGCTAAAAATCGACAAAACATATGTGAAATAAGTTTTAGAGATGAACAAAGAGAGAAGAAAGAGAGGAGCGTGGTATGTGGCCCTCAACCCTTCTTCCGGGTGTATATTCGACACATCGAGTATGACCACCAATCTGAGAGTTAGATTTGCGAACCACTTCCTTACCGTTTGATTACCATTTTATTCACTACTGTCCATCTAATTGGTAGAAGCCTTAAATCTGAGGCTCAGATTTGGCTTAAGTTTAATCACTATTCGATCTTTTTTCTACCAAGCTGGTTGTGCGATGGTCTCCAAAAGCCTCAAATCGGACATTCTGTTATGGTGGAAAACTGACTCTCAGATTTATCAGAAATTGTGTTAAATTTTTTAAAGAAGAGTAGAATAAGAAGATAATATTATATGAAGTTGTTGTATTGAAGTTGTTTTTTATATGATACAAGAGTCATGTTATTTATTTATAAAGATATTTTTAACTAACTTCATAAATATCCATTTACTAATTACTAGTTATTACTGACTTAACTCCTAACTACTAACAACTCTAATAATATTTTAATAAATTAGACCCTCAATTTTATCTTCCGTCACCGTCCACACCTACAGATAATACAAACACCGGCAATAATAGCAGAAAACACCATCTTACTCCCAATAACAAAATTAAAAGCTGTAATATAATAAGAATGCGAGTACTTTAGACTTTTTATTTTCTCTCCGTTAAAAGAGTTAATAAAAAGTAAAAATAGATAGAGTAAATGATAAATAGATCCTCGCCTTTTATCTCGAAGACAAATAAGTTTTCAATTAATTGAAAATATAAAAATGTCTTTTATTTTTTAAAACATGAGACATTTAAATTTTTTTGCAGGACTAATTTTTTTGTATATACAAGTATAATAACCTGTGTCATGTACGTGATAAAATTAAAATTATAATTTTAAGTTGTTTTATTAAAATTAATTTGAATTATAATCATTTGATTAATAAAAAAACAACATGTCATACGTTGTTCATTTTTTTCTTAATCTGGTGTTAAGTCTATCAACCTTAATGTAGTTATTAATCGTTTTTATTAATCTATTCTAATAGCGAGCATGTGACAGCGCGAGGGGTTTGTTCTTTATGTTGTTGAGTGGCCGCTAGATTTGTTCACCTATTTGGGTTTAGGGTTGTTGGTGGATTTGGTTATAACATGTAGCAGTTAGACCCCAATTATGATGAATTTCATGATCCTAGTCAAAGGAAAAAGAGAATTATTAGGTAGATTTATGAAAGTAGGTGTGGTAATTAAATGAGTGGGTTAAGAAGTTCTTTGTTATAATTGTGTTTGGAGTTGGGTTAAATGGGTTGTCCTTGTGTTTGTATTTATAATATCTATTTAGTTTAATTTTTATTTTTATTGTATGTATCTATTTAGTTTAAATTTTATTTTTATCATATGTTACAGTTAATTTTAAAATATTTATTTAATACACTATGTGCTAATACTAAGAATATTTTTTCAAAAGATATATACGTAAAAATAGATATACTGTGATTACAGATATAACATAACAAATATATTAAATAAAATATTAAATCAATATGCTTACCAATGCATTTGTTAAATTTTACAAATTGGAGAATAAATATGTATTTGATTGCTTGGTAATCACATAGATAATTGAGTAATTGGATTACAAATTAATCCAGTGTGTACCTTATTTTTTCTTCACTTCTAAATAAAAGCGGGAATTAAGAAAAATAAGTAGTAATATATCATAAAAAAGATAAAAGATTTTGCATATGAATAGATAATTGTTACAAAATAAAATCTTGTTGTGAAATATTAAAATTTTACATACTGCAAATCATGAATATAAACCACAATATAATGACCACTTCTCCCTGATTTTGACAATGATATAAACTTTTTTTTCGATCAAGAGTCCAATAAGATATAATTGAAAAAAAATAAATTAAAAGTATCAAATTAAAGACAAACAAATAAATAATTTAATAAATTACT
>NC_029791.2:12869015-12873334 GCF_000816755.2 Arachis ipaensis | reverse complement strand
TCAATAAAGTGATGCTATTATATAATTTCTTAGCAACAATTTAAATAAAAAAAAATAATTTTGTATAGGTTAATACAAATTAACTACGTACTAAATAAGTTAGACTGTTCATTTATTTGTTTCAATATATCAGCATGAGCAAAAAAATTGAAATGATTGTCAGAAATTTTAGGATCATCAACCGTATTACATAATTCTTTCTTAAAAGTTATTCTACACACGTGTGTAGTTGAAAGATAAATTCCACTTGATTCCTCAATCACAAAATTTGAGAAGACATAGACCATCTCCTCGATCAATTTATTCTCAAACATCTTTACCAAATAACTCTTGATTGAACAATGAATTTTATCACACTGTAAAACAAATTAAATATAAAAGCTATTAGCACTTATAAAGCTATTAAAAATATTTATAAACTGTACCTAGCATCATTTGAAAGAATCATGAAAAATAATCAACTAACCTTATCATCCATTAGAACCATTTTTATGTAAGACGTCTTTCTCTTGTCAAATTTGGATGGAACTTTTCCTAACTTTATAATTTTTGCCTTTATTTTCTAAATTTTTTCATCACATAATCTATCATAGGTAATATTATTGATAGAATCATAGCTAGTAGCCATTAGGTATGGAAAATAAAAAACAGAAGGAGAAACTATATCTGAATTATGAATTCTAAATGATAAATAATTGTAAGACATCATTATTATTTAGTATATATATATATATACACACTAATTGTACATTTTTTAATATTTTTGTTATTAAAAATTTATCACTTTCAAAAATAAAAAGGATATCAACGGCTGAGCTGCTAATGAAAAAAGACTTTTGGTCTCAGCGGCTGAGCTGCTCTTCTTTTCTCTTTTACACGGTCTGGTATTGAAAATTGAAAACACTTTAAAACCCTCCAAACCCCTAACATTATCCCTCTCTATCTTCCCCTACAAACACGTAAAACTTTTCTTGTTAAAAAACCACAAAGCTCCCCTGACCACACTGCTGCAGCGCTCCTGCCGTCTGTGAGAGTTGCTGCCGCGACCACCAATCCGTCGCCCTTCATTGCCAGCAGCGGAGCAGGTAAACCTTTTTTTATTTGGTAAGAAACCTTGGTTTTAATTTGAAGGAAAAGTATAGCGTCACAATGAAAATATATCAGATGTTCAATTGATTAGGTGTGCGGATAGTTATTCTAATATTAAAATTTAGATGGGTAATTTAAGAGTGTAGTGTATTTTTACTTTATTGAACTAATTTTAGAGCCGATTATTCACATGGTTCACAAAAGCCTTTGTCTACCTAGCAAATTCCTAATTTGAAAAGTCAATATTATTATTATTGGTTAAAAAAAAGAGCATATAATGATTATGTAAATGCAATTACGGTTTTCCATATCATTGCTGTTTGTTACAAATTTATTTTTGTTGCCTTATGCATGCACATTGCTTTTTCATCGGAAAAAAAAATTGTGTTAGCGACAATTAGTTTGGGTTTTAATGCATTTTTAATTATGATATCGTCTACCGGTTGAACTAATGACCATATGCTGATATGCCTCAACATTCTTAATCACTTGAGTCAAGTTTTATAACCCTTTTTTTTTTCCATTGATTCTTGCAGAAAGAAACACCAATAGAGACGGTTTTCAGTAAGAAGACGCTTCATCAATGGGGAAGAGGAAGGAAAGGATTCTCAATCCGGAGCAGTTTGCTCCTGATGGCACTGAGTCTGTGAAGCGGAAAAAGCGCACCAAAGCTCCCAAACAGCACCAGAAGGAAGCCAAGTTGATTGATTCGAACATCACCTCCAGGATCATGAAGGAAGCTTTGATTCAGCAGAAGGAGGAAGAGGAGAATGTCAACAGTTCCTTCCATGAAATTAAAGAGCTGCCCATCGACATAGAAGACGAGGATGGCAATATCGATGAATTTCCTGGATTTGATGAGACTCAAAGCCAGTTTGATGGATATGAAGTGAGTGAACACTCTCATTGATGCAAATTTCTCATTTGTAGCACCTTTGAATCCCCTGCATCTTAAAGTGCAAATTATTATATGCTTATTTATATTAGTGTGTTTGATTATTCCTTGTTCATAATATTGAAAATCAGGAGAATATTAATGAGGAGGACGAGAGAATAATAGAGGCTTTCTTGTCGAACCGGCAGGATCGGCAGAAAACACTTGCGGATCTCATTGTTGAAAGAATAAAAGAAAAGGCTGGTTCTGTTTCTTTGGGTATCATTAAAATTCATCCACTTTTCCTTTTCGACTTTTGCTGTTTCCTTTTCTTTTGAGGTTTGACTTTTTATTCTTTCTTGTTATTTATGATATTGTTCTTTGTCTAGAACATCAATCGGTGCCTAAATTGGACCAGTTCGTAATTGACTTATACAAGGGGTAATTGCGAATCCAATTCAATTTTCTATGTTCATATAGAGTTCAGATGGACAACTTCCTTTTTGTTGAGATTGTTAGCACCTTGCTATGTGCTTGATATTATGCCCAACTGATTTTCTATTTTCTCTCTGCAGAGTAGGGACAATACTTAGTAAATATACCACAGGTAAATTACCCAAGGCAATCAAACCCGTCCCTTCCATGGCACAATGGGAAGAGATATTGTATTTGACCGAACCTGAGAATTGGTCACCACATGCTTTGTATCAAGTAACTAGGATTTTTGCTTCTAATTTAAATACGAAAAAGGCAGAACGGTTCTACAAGCTTGTCTTGCTTCCAAGAGTGAGAGAGGACATAAGGAAAAGTAAAAAGCTGCATTTTAGTGTATACGAAACTCTCAAAAAGGCATTATATAAACCTGGTGCATTCTTTAAGGGAATTTTGTTTCCACTCTGTGAGGTATGTAATTATTTATACTTTACATTGCTTTGACCTTTTGTGTTTGTAAATCATTTGTTTATATTTTATCAGATAGTATTTGATATGCAATGCAAAATTGATTTGAATCTATAGTAGTATTCTTTAAGCTTTTGGCATATTGAAGACTATTTGATTTCTAAATTTCAAGAAGTTTGAAAGAGCAATTTATATTCTGGATTAGTTTGGGTTTAAGTTCTATGTAATGAACAAAAACATGTACGTTTGTTAGTGATCATAATTTGGAATTTAGCTATTGAAGCCAAATAAGATTTATAATGCTAGTTTACACAAACTAGTTTACAATACAATCTATAACTCAACATGTTAATTCATTTTTCTTGTGAAAATCTGACAATATTTTTCACCGTCAGTCTTGCAGATGCGAGAATAGGGAAGCGATCATTATCGGAAGTGCCATGTCAAAGGTTTCTATTCCTTCATTCCATTCTAGGTATGTGAACTTTGTCAATTATGCCTTGTGAAATTATAATATTTGGCAGCATCATTAGTGCTTGGTATCTTACAGTTCACTAAAATGTGTTGTATAGTGGTTTTTTTGAGTTGGTTTCTTGGACTTTAGTTGGAGAAACATATCATTATTGGTGAAAGGATAGTGTAATTAGTTATGTTCTCTTTGATATTCAATGTTGTTGATCACTTGATGGATGTCTAGATTTTTAGAGGCATCTAATAAAAGAGTGGTGGTGCTTTTTATGGGTGTTGGCCATTGTTCAAAAATCAGTAGCTTTCGGGAGAAGTTTATAATGTTCAAATAATTGGTTTGTATATATGTGCTCTTCAAAGCATGATGCACCTTGTTTAGCAAGATGCATTGTGGACATTGCCCAAATTTAAACCATCACGTGGATTGAAATAAATATTATTATTGTAAGACAGTTTGATGTCAGCTTTGAGCAATAACAACAAAAGAAAATCGATCTTGTTATACAATATTATAGTGGCAGGATAGCCTTGCATTTGCTGCTAGTCAAAGTTTGAAAATTTACTGTTAATGGTGGATACCTGGTGCATAAATGTTAATGTAGAATAAATATAAATTGATTTGTTTGCAATGCAAGACTCACTGAAAACTCTCAATCTATTTACAGTGCTGCGCTATTGAGGCTGGCAAGGATGGAATATTGTGGCACCACGAGGTATTTAATCTTGTAACCATTTATTTATTTTGATAACAAAAAATTTCATTAAGATATAGAAGAGCAAATAGAAAGAAATGGAGGAAAAGAGATCCTCCCAAATAAAAAAATACCATGAAAAACATTACATCGGTGGATTGTAGCTTTCCAGTCTCTCAACACGTTTGAGTGAAAGTCCTCTGAAGACCATATGCCTTATAGATACTAGATGCCTAGTTCTATCTCAAATAGAGGATAATTTGTTTAGATGTGTATGCATATATTTCCAAAGGTTT
>NC_029791.2:12865192-12868968 GCF_000816755.2 Arachis ipaensis | reverse complement strand
AAGTTAATCTTTAATAATTAATTAATAAATAATATAGTTCATTAGAAAATGTTCCATGTAACATTAAAGCTTGGGGTTATAACTAGGAGGTTCGACTATTGGAAATGAGAGAAGTTCTTGTTGGGAGAGCCAGGACCACCCCCTTTGGGACCTCTATGGATTGAGTTGGATTAATTGGATTCCCAATAATAGGGCCTGGTAAACCAATGGTCTTCTCCCAAAACATTGGATTCAAAAGATGTTGGACAGCCTTAATGCATTCTGATTTAATTAATGTGCTTTGTTCATGTCTTAGATGATATAGCACTATAAAGCATCTGATCAAAATAGCTTTTCTTCCTTAATATGTCATGGCAATTAATTCTGGTAATCGTTGCAGCTATTTCATAAAGATTTTACTGGAGAAGAAATATGCTTTGCCGTATCGGGTGGTTGATGCAGTAGTGGCTCACTTTATGAGATTTCTCGACGACACTAGACTAATGCCTGTTATATGGCACCAGACACTTCTTGCATTTGTGCAGAGGTCAGTGATTTGCCATTTCCCTTAATCATTTGATATAAATGTTTCTTCCCACTTGGTTAATGTTTTAAAAAAGATTTGTGTGTTATTAAATGTTCTTAGAGTCTTGATGTTCATCAATTTGTTGTCTATGCCTTAATAATCTACCTTGTCCCAGGTAGGAATTATCATCAATTTTCCAGCAGGCTTTCTAATCGAGTGTTCTCGATTGATGTCTCTTTCAGGTACAAAAATGAGCTGCTAAAGGAAGACAAGGATAACTTAAGGATTCTACTTGAAAAGCAAAATCATAGATTAGTGAGTTCCGTATCCCTGTCTGGGCTGCTTTGCTTGTGTTTTAAGTTTCTGGTCATAATTTACTTTCCCTTGCTACAGGTTACACCTGAAATTATTAAAGAGCTGGACCACAGCCGAAACCGAGGTGAAAAGGACGAAGATCTCATGTCAATCTATATCCTTTTGTTAAAGAGATTCTAAATGCTCTGGCTAATGCATGGACAATTTTAAAGCAATTTTCAATCTTGAGAAATAAGGGATTGTGTTTTAAACGTAACATGTCTAGCTCTAAATATTATGGAACCACCTAATTATGATTGTTTGACCTTTTGTACCTCCGGCCGTTTCCTTGACATACCCAGTACCTTCGCCAGTATCTGTGATTATCAAGCCCATTGAAGAAGATCGTTTTGACATTCCAGAGGTTCCAATGGAGGAGGACTAATTTAATTCTATATGGATCTGGTACAATCTTTAGATTGTTATTAGTAGTTTGTTTTAAGTTTTAATGCTGTTTTATTTATTCATCTTTTTGTTAAGTTGTGTTGATTAATTGTTGGTTAATTGAATAAATATCTGATATGACAATAGTGTCACAGCAGTTTGGATCCTCTTTAGTGAGTGAGGATCTCACTTTAGATTCCAGTTGACAAGGTAATATAACGGGGTTTTACCATTGGATCAATAAATTTTAAGATGGTAATCATTTTTATTTTATTAATCCGGTGGCGCTTTACCATCTGAAAATGATATCTTCACTTCAGAGAACAGGTACACAAAACAGAAGCTAGAATTTAAACATCCATGGCATAATTTGTTGGTTTAGTAATATTACTAAGTAGTAAATACTGCCTGGTTTGTGTAGTTTTTATCAGCATTAAATTCTGGACTAAATAGGTTATTTATTTTTCCTTTCAAAACTTTTAAGGAATGTATGTGTTGGTTTAGCTTTGTACAATCTTGAATCTCTATCTTTTATTTATTTAGATATTTAATTTAGATTTTGAAGCCTTGAAATGCTTGTTTTCCATCGCAGGTTTGTTTTTTGGAGAGAACAAAAATTAGGAGTTGCAATCATCTTAAATCAGTGGGTGGCTTTGCAGCTTTAGTATTATATAACAGTATTATTTTCCATTAGAATAGCAAAATATAATTCATCATGTTAAAGGCAAACTTGATATTTTTTAAAATTTTTTAATGTCGGTTGCTTTTATTACAATTTTGAAGGATATATTCCCTAGGGTGGCTGCACATTGTGTTTATGCTACCGCCAATTTTGGTCCATAACTGGAATATTTTTAAATATTTTATTTATATTTACTGATGATTGGTTATTAGTTTTATTTCTAGGCAAACACTATTATAGGGATTTTTTAAATAAAAAAATGTTTTAATTACTGAAATAAATAAGTTGTAACGTTTTTACAAAAATGCTTGTTTCTCTATCTCGTTTACAGTGTAAAGGAGATAACACGTATTTAAACACACTATTATCCCTATTATTTTTTATACGGCAATTCAGATATATACTTACAACTAAGTATCTACTATTATTAGATATTTTGGTTTATTTTCAGAAAAAATAGATAGAAAAGAAGTACTAAAATATTCGTGGAGAATACAAATGATTCTACCTTCTTTTATAGTTGTTGAAAATTTGTCTTCACGTATCTTGTTTACGGTATAAACATTATAATTATTCACCTATTTCGTTTACAATTTTAACGAAATATGATAATATGTATTTCGTTTATACTGTAAATGATATATAAATTATATTTCTATTTGACCTTATCTCGTGTTATCTTATCTCATTTATATTGTAAACGAGATAAGAGAAGCGACGCATTTCAGTATAAATGTTATAAATTATTTATTTTAGTAATTAAAATATTATTTTATTTATTTAAAAAAAAACACCCTATTATAGACTTGTTTTTGTCCAAATTTATAAGTTTGTGTCATGTGTGGATAATTAATTGAATTTTTGTTTGACATTGACCATGCTGATATGAGATGAATAGACGCATGCATAACATCTTTGAGAATATCTTCTTTGATCAAATATATGAATGAGTTTTTTATACAGTAATATTTTCACTGCACATAATAAATGAATTAATAGTGAAAAACTTGAGCGGCCAAAAAATTGAGTTGGGTCCTTTTTGGAGGTTTTGGTAAACTAATTTGGTACTTGTGTTCGAATGTTTGTAAGCAGATCTTGAACCTATTGCCTTAAAATTTCTGAATCCGAAAGTTGAATTAGGATGGTAATTTCTATCAAACCTATCTTGTAACTTCTATATCACATTGCACATTTTCTTTGACGTTAATGTGATTCGATTTTCCAAATGTCTTATTCACATACACAGTTTAGTTCCACCAACTATATGCCCCCTTGGTACATAGAAACAGTGTGTGTGTGTGTGTGTTTTTTTTTTCTTTTTTTCTAAATGAGTATGCATGATGAGATGAGATGAGATGAGAACACAAAAAACTAACATAAAAGATGGAGGATTAAAGGCTGCACGATAATAACGTGATCCACAAGACCACAAGGTTGGATCAAGGATGTGGAGACAAAAATGCATGATCAAGGAAATTTTAAAATTAAATTTAATACATTTTGTTTTGTTTAAATACCTTAGTTTATAGTACTTTTTTAAAAAATAAAAAATAAAAAACTTAAAGATTAAGAACCATAAGATTTCAATTTTGAAGTTAGGATAAACTACAAATTGAATTAGTGTTACCTGCATATGATTTATTGACAAAAGATCACCGACAAAATTAGGTTAAACAAAGATATATAATAGTATATGAGTAATAAGCTAAGTACCATTTAATTCAATTAAGCTAACTTCATTATTGCGATTGTATTAAAATAGTTTATTCTTATTACCTGGCTAGGAGAAAAATTCCCCTACCCTCCCCGATCTTTTTTCTTTCTTGCTTTTCATGTTTACAAGTTGTAGTT
>NC_029791.2:12860586-12863625 GCF_000816755.2 Arachis ipaensis | reverse complement strand
ATTATTTTCTACCATTTATTATTACGAAAATTTTAACATTAACCTAAATTACTACCAGAAACTCAACAAAAAATTTTTATCAATAATTAACTCAATAATTTTTATTTAAAAGAAATTAATTGAACCAAACATAAACAAAAGAGAAAAAAGAAAGGTGAAAAGAAAGGGGAGCATCCTAATGGAGGTGGAGAGGCGAAGCGGAGTTGAGGCGGCATTAATTGGGAACGTTAAGCAATGCTCAACGCCTGATATCTCAATGGCTCGTTGATGGCTCTGTGATCACCTTCGGTGCATCTCTCTCTCTCTCTCTCTCTCTGTGTGTTTTTGGATATTGGTTAATTTGATCTGCAGATGTGGGAGTGCAAATCTAGATGAAGAGAAAAGAGAATCTGGAGAGTGAAATAGGGAAGACGAAGAGAAGAGGGCGCGGGGATGGTAGCAACGGCAGTGGAGGAAGCAAGAGAGAAGATCATCGGTAGAAGAGAGAAGAGGGAAAAGGAAAAAAGGAGGAGGGAGAACAAAGAGTGAAAGAGTAAACAGGTCAAATTTTGTGTCATATCCATTGTGTCTCAGAGTCTTAGTTTTAAGGAAGAACACAAAATACATGTATTTTATGTGTATTTATGTACCACCGTGTCCATAAAAATTCGTGTCTCACCAAACAAACGGTTGACATATACCACCATGTCTATGTATTTGTGTTCATGTCTTAACAAACAAACACAACCTAAGATAAAGAGTCCAAATAGTTGTATTCATGTAAAGATATTTAAAAATCGTTGGATGATGATTTAATCAAATTATCTAACAGTTTTTAAATATAAACTTCACATAAAGACACTGCATTTGAGTTTTCACCATGAATTAAAGAATGATTACTTAAAGAAAATAATCACATACCCTATATATATTATTAATAACAGAAAGCTTAGTCAAATTGATGCATGAGCATCTTTAGTTATTTTTAGTTATTATTTCTTTGAATAAAATTAGTGATCTCTTATTTTTATTAAGATTTTCATGTTTTTAATCAATGTTTCTTGGATTTTTTTAACAAAGTTAGTGATTTTCTTATTTTAATTGAGATTTTTGTGCTTTAATCAATGTTTCTTGGGATATATTTAGAAAATTGTTCAAAGATTTTAGGCAAGAACAAAGAAAGAGATGGACAATCAAATAAGCCTTTAGGAGAAGCAAGGAAGGTGGCATGCAAGAGGAAACAACCTTCCAGGGAAGCAAGAGTTGAAAACAAGCCCAGGGAAGTTCAAAGAGAATTTGCAACCCTGACCTCATTATACTCCAACAAGAATAACTTGAACTATAGGGATCCAAATGAAGTGGTTTCAGTGGCATTAGAAAGCTAACATTCAAAGCTTTCCAATAATATATAATAATCTATAGTAGACGTTCAGTTTAAACCACAAACGATCCTCATCTTCTAGCACATAAAAACAGAGCCCAACCTTAGCGTGCCACATGCCTGCGACCCTGTTTCTTCGCCAAAGTGCACCTCCCAAGAACCATTGGTATGTCACACGCTAGCTCCACTCCCAGGTACAAAAAGTGGCATTCCACACGCCAGAAAGTGGCGCCCTAAACGCCCAGCAATAGCCAACTCCAAGGACTTCAACTTTGGCCTTTTAAGTGGCATGCAACATGATAAACTCCAATTTTGTGGTTTATCTTGTGCTTATTTTAGGGAATTTTATCACTTTTTCCCACATTTATTCAATGAAATAGCATGGTTTTGCAATTCTCCCTTGATTTGTGCTTAAGTGTAAAAACATGCTTTTTAGGCCCTAAAATTGGTGATTTTAATTCACTTTAATTCCATTCGATGCCTTGATGTGTTTGTTGAGTGATTTCAGGTTCATAAGGGAAGTATTGGATGGAAGGAATGAAGAAAAAGCATGCAAAGTGGGAGAACTCATGAAAAAATGAAGGAACCGTAAAGCTGTCAAGCCTGACCTCTTCGCACTCAATCGACCATAACTTGAGCTATAGAGGTTCAAATGAGGCGGTTCCATTTGCGTTGGAAAGCTAACATCCGGGGCTTCGAAATAATATAAAATTTGTCATATGTTGCTTCGCATATAGGGGCGCGCACGCGCCATGTACGTGTGCGCGCCGATGCTGCTCGTGGCCCACTAAAGTGGAATCGCCCCCAACGATTTCTGAAGCACTTTGGGCCCAACCCAATTCATTTCTAATGTTATTTCATGCAGAATTCAAGCTTGGGCAAAGGGGGGAGCAATTGTTTGAAGTTTTAGCATCATGTAGTTTAGTTTCTAGAGAGAGAAGCTTCATCTTCTCTCTAGAATTAGGATTAGAATTTCTTAGGTCTAGGTTTAATTCATGTTTTGATTTACTTTTCCTTTACAATTTCTTGTTCCTCTACTCTTCCTCTCTCTAATTTTGTATTTCATTCTTGTAATTGCTTACTTTGTTGTTGATGCACTCTTTCTTCTTCTATTTTCCTTTAATGCAATTTATGATTCATGTTCTTTTATTATTGATTTGCTTTATTGTTGTTTAATTCCTTGCAATTGAGTAGTGTAGATTTACATTCCTTGCAATTTACTATGCTTTCCTTTTATGCCTTCCAAGTGTTTGACAAAATGCTTGGTTGGGCTTTAGAGTAGATTTTGAGTATTCATGACTCAAGATTGCCTAATTACTCTTTCTAAGCCAAGAATGCTCAAAATCTACTCTAAAGTCTTGATATATAATTTAGGTAAATTTTTTATAATTAGTATAAAAAATTTGTATATAATTTAGGTAAATTTTTGTTGTTTAGTTTATAATTAGTCTTGATATTTTAAGAAATTTTACTGTTGGGTAAGAATATCAATTATATATATGTGTGGTTTATAAAATAAAGAAAGCAGATTGGACAGAATAATTTCTATTAAGAAAAAGTATAAATAAACAACTCCTAAACAACCAATTTTAAACAACTGCAATTAATAATCATTAATTTTATATTTTTAAAAAATAAAATTTAAATAATCACTAATTAATGACAATTAATTAATATAG
>NC_029791.2:12839920-12859848 GCF_000816755.2 Arachis ipaensis | reverse complement strand
ACAGTTTAAAAATGTTTAATAATAAAAAGTATTAATTAAATAATAAATATTTTAAGTAATAAAATAAATTTTGATTTTTTTTCACTAATATAACCGTATTCAACCATTCTTAATACTTATTTAAGCGAATTAATAAACTAATTAATACACCAACCTAATTTAATTACATGTGCTTTAAGCTAAACTCATATTATATATAATTCAAAACTTTGAACTTACTCTTTGCCGAGAGATAAAGTACTAATGTACCATGACTTATCACTTATATAGAGATCAAAAATAACATTGATGTTATGAATTTTAGTTATTAAGATGACAAAAATGATTATTTAATAAGATTACAAATATTCTCCACATACAAATTATTTTGACATATAAATTTATACAAGTTTCTCTAATCTAATTTACCTCACGCGCTTCTTCTTCTTTTTCTTTGCCACCCCTGACACTTCGTTATCGCCGTCACCAACACCATCATCTCCTCCTCCTCCTCGTCTTTTCATTGGAATTTTTTCTTCTCCTTCTTTTTCCTCCTTCTCCTCTATCATCTTCATTCTCATTTGTTTTCCTCCTTCTCTTCCATCATCTTCATCATTATGATCATCATCGTTATAGTCATCGTCATCTTCTACTTATACGTATTGTCGCTATCGTTGTCGTCGTTATTATTATCGTTATCGTAAAATTTTTGTCATATTGATGACGTTGATTGATCCAAAATTGATTTGGATGTGTTTTGTTGATAATTCAGTCATTTTTGTGTGTTATTTTTAAACTGAGTTTGTGTGTCGCAATCAATAAAAGAAATTCGGTGTTGGAGTTATGAATTTGAATTATTATTGTGATGAATCAGTTTCATTCTCGTTTCAGTGTATTTTAGAAAACTTTCGGTGTATTTTGGAAACCTTTCAGTGTATTGTAGAAGTTTTTTGGTGTATTTTTATTCTGATATGTTCTGCATAATTCAAAACTCTTTCTCTTCCTCCTCCTCATCTTCTACTGTTGCTTCTTCTTCTTCTTCACCACCATCATCATCATCTTTTTTTTTATTCATCTTTTTCTTCTTATTTTATATTCTCAAGTTTTTTCTTATTTTATTCTCTTAACAAAAATCAAACAAAGAAGAAGAAACACATAATGCTACAAAATTACTTAAAAGATGATGAATCCACATTCATTCAACTAAAAGAAAGAAAGAAATAAGGAAAAAAAGAAGAAAAAATGCATTAAAAGAAATATTTTTGTGCATTTGTAGCAAAATTTCGGTGTAGGAGTTCTGAATCTAAATTATTATTGTGAGGAATCTGTTCCATTTTCGTTTCGTGTATTTTTGAAAATATTTCGGTGTACTGTGAAAATTTTTCCGTGTATTTTTATTCTGATAAATTCTGCATAATTCAAAACTCTTCATCTTCCTCCTCCATCTCATCTCCTACTGCTACTTCTTTTTCATTATCATTATCATCATCATCATCATCATCTTCTTCTTCTTCTTCTTCTTCTTTATCTTTTCTTTCTTATTTTACCTTCTCAAGTTTCTTCTTATTTTACTTGAAACATATAATGCTGCAAAATTACTTGAAAAGGATGAACTTAATTACATTCATTCAACTAAAAGAAAAAAAAAAAAAGAAAAAAATGCATTAAAAGAAATATTTTTGTGCATTTGTAGCAAAATTTCGATGTAAGAGTTCTGAATCTAAATTATTATTGTGATGAATCTGTTCCATTCTCCTTTCGGTGTATTTTTGAACATATTTCGGTGTATTTTGAAAATCTTTCGGTGTACTATAAAATTTTTTTGGTGCATTTCTATTCTGATAAATTCTGCATAATTCAAAACTCTTCCTCTTTCTCCTCCCCATCTTTTACTGCTGCTTCTTCTTGTTTTTCACCATCATCATCATCTTCTTTTTTTTATTCACCTTTTTCTTCTTATTTTATTTTCCCAAGTTTCTTCTTGTTTTCCTCTCTTAATAAGAATAAAAAAAAATCAAACAAAGAATATGAAGAAACACATAATGCTACAATATTACTTGGAAGAGGATGAACCTACATTCATTCAACTAAAATAAAGAAAGAAATAAGAAAAAAAAATGCAGCACTAAAGAAAATATTTATTTGTATTTGTAGCAAGATTTCGGTGTAAAAACTAAAAAATTTTTGTGTATTGTTAAAAAATTTTGGTGTATTTTTATTCTGATAAGTTCTGCATAATTCAAAACTCTTCCTCTTCCTCCTCCTTATCTTCTGCTGCTTTTTCTTCTTCATTTTCTTATTTCGTTTTCTTATAATTTTTCTTGGGAGAAAAAATTAAATAAAAAAAATACATAATGTTGCAAAATCAATAGAAAGAGGAGGAGAAAAAATGCAACAACAACAACAATAAAAAGCATGATGATGAGAAGAAGAAGAAGAAGAAACGCGAAGAAAAAGGAGGAGAAATGCAAAGAAGAAGGAGAAAACGAAGAAGTAGGAAGAACGCGGGATATAAACATTGGAAAAGATCTGTTTCTCATTTTGTGCTATTCAATATGTTAAGGAAGCGCGTGTTTACACGCTCTCTAAATTGAGGGTTATTTTTGTTGAATTTGAGCCAACTTGTATAGACTTATATGCTAGGAAGCACCGATACGACACGCGATACGGATACGACACGACACGGATACGCCGACACGTTCTTTTTATAAAAAATTGGATACGACACGTTTAGGATACGTTGTGAATTAAAATTTAAATAATATATCAAATTAATAAAATATCATATTGTAAATATAAGAGGAAATATAGTTGCATAAAAAAGACTAAAAATTATGCAATTATTAAAAAAAATAAAAAATTTTAATCTACTCTTACCATCTCGCTAACAGAAAATGTATCAATTTCTTTTCCTCCAAGTCCATCATCCACAAATACCACAGCTTCTATGTTTGGTTCATCTAAAGATAAATACGAAACCTCACTCAGATTTGGACTGTTGTCATCAACTCTGCTTCTATTAATTATTTTATTTTTAAATTTAAATTTTGATTTGTTTTGATTTTAAAATATTTAAAAATTAAAAAAATCGGTTAATTGGGCCATAAAATCACAAAATTGGGTCGGACTCGTTCGGATTCGTGACAGTTTCACCAAAATTTTGCACCGTAAGAAGACACGCCACCGATACGCTCGTTTGAAGTATCCGTCGAGTGTTGGTGTCGGATTCGTGTCTGACACGATACGCTGGCACCATAGAAGAATCCGTGCTTCATAGCTTATATGCTAAAAAGACATGTATGTATACCAAATCTATAAAATTATTGTTGTAAGTTATGAATAAACCTACCATTAAAATCCAATATTAATTCATCATAATTAAAACAGTCGATTTATAACACACCTCAAATAATTTATTAAGTGGAGTTATAACTCACCTTAAGCAACACGTCACCCTAATATTACTAATTTTCTTAAAAAGATTCTTTAAATATTTTGAATGAATCCTTGTAATACAATATCATGAAGTACAAAGTATATGAGCATTGTAATACTACAGTAAGAACTAATTACTCCTATTTTGTGCTCCAAAAAATAAAAGACTAAATTTGCTTAGTGATAGTACATGTAATCAACCAAGTAACTAAAAAACGAAATAAATATTTGGAATTTGGGTACGCAGCGAGTCTCTAGACTTGAAGGTCTAAATGTGCATTCAAGCTTAAATAATAATTAGGATCATATCGACGCTAGTCGCCTCTGCTTACTTCCTTCTTCGATTGGGCACCATGCCAACATGTGTTAAACTGCGAGCTGCACCAAAACAACAATTCGAGTCTCCCATCCTCCTTAAAAAAGAAATAGTATAATAAGATGAATATTTCAACAAAAATTTTATAATTATTTTCCTAATAAATAATATATTACAACAACTTCTAACTTTTGTACCAAAATTTGGCGCGTCTCCATATAATTCCCACAGGAGAAATTCAGGTAAAGCTAACTACTATCGTTATTTTTACATGAACATGTATGAAACAGTCCAAAAAAATCGATTTGTTTTAATAATTTTGAAGAGAAACTTATTGAATTCATTCAGCTCGCGTGGAATTTTCTTCAGTTGGTTCGTGGCGATTTCGGAAGATATAGAAAAGAGAGAGAAACTCAATGAATTCAACAATGCTACATGTATCCAAAGATGCACCCGGTCAATTCCACAACCGCGTTAGTGCCTTCTTCTACAATTCTATTGTATATATAAACTCATCATTTCTCATCTATCTCCCTCATCATCATCACAACAATTCAATAATCACATCTATTTCTATCTCTTAATTAATTAAGCATGGCTGATAATAAGCAACCAAACTTGAACGGAGCCTACTACGGACCAGCCATTCCACCGGCTGAGCCGCCACGGCGCTACCGCCCTGACCGAAGCAGAAGAAGCTGCTTCTGCTGCCTATTCAGCGTCTTCTGGAAGATTCTTCTTGCGCTCATCGTGCTGGTGGTGATAGCAGGAGTGATATTCTACCTGGTGGTTCAACCTCGCATATTCAAGTTCTACGTCAACGAAGCAGAGATAACGAAATTCGATTACAACAGCAACACCACCCAACTCCGCTACAACATGGTGCTCAACTTCACCGCCCACAACCCAAACAAGAAGCTCAGCATCTACTACGACAAGGTTTTAGCCGAAGCCTTCTTCATGGACACGCAATTCGCCACTTCCGACGTCATCACTTTCATGAACTCCTTTAGGCAATACAAGAAGCAAACCAACGCCATGACCGGTGTTTTCTCCGGAGAACAGAACACTTTTCTTGATTATAGCCGCTACTCACAGATCAGCGATGACAAGAACAGTAGGTCTTTTGATATCTACGTGAAGCTCTACTTCAGGATGAGGTTTAGGCTTGGTGATGTTATTACTCGCACTTACAGGCCCAAAGTGAAGTGTGATCTCAAGGTTCCATTCGTCAATGGCACCAATGCTTTCACCTTCTTTACGCCCACCAAGTGCGATATTGATTTCTGATTCTTACGTTTAGGGGTGGCAATGCGTAATTTAGACAATCCTATTCGACCAAATATTTTATTCATTCTTTATTTGACTTGGTAATTAATTGTTAGATATTTTATAAAATTAATAATTTACGTACTTTCAGCTATTGTTAATAAATTTTTTTATTTAATTTAAAATTTTCAATTCTTAAATCACATAATTGGATAAAATTAAAATGTGTTTTTTGTTGTTTTTTATCAGAATTGAGAATTCAAATTTTGTATTCTTTTCATAAAAAATAGATCAACTATTAATATAATAAGTAATGCTAGGGAAACAAAAAAAATCAGTCAGAATTTGTCTTATTTAACATTTATTAATTGTCGCAACAATTAATGAATACTAGATAAGACAAGTTATAGCTGTTTTTAGCTAATTTTTTTTTGTTACCAAACATTTTCGTAATATAATTAATGAATAATTACAACACCATCTAAATTAATTTTTATATTAACAAATTGGACTACCATTACAATAAAAATTTTAACACAAATAATAAAGTATGCTTTCATATTGCAAAACTCCAAATCGATCGCTTAAATCTGTGTCTTCTTTTATTCTTTTCTTTGTGGGTTTGAGGGTTTATCTGTTAATTTAAATGAATATGAATTGTGTTGTATACTTGTGAAAGCTATGTGGTATTTTTCGAATGTTTATAATATGCGTAAGAAAAGTAAAGGTAAATGATTTTTGATCAATCAATTTTAAACTACTATAATTAATAATTAATAATAATTAACTAATATAAAATACAATTTAAAAATAATTGTTAATTTTTAATCCCTCTCCCCAATGCCTCACACTACCGTGGTTTCGTCGTGTTGCCGCTGCACCGTCCTCGTGCGCCATCGTCGGTCGTTCTTGCATCCTTCTCCACCACCTCATTTGCTGTTTGCGCAGAAAAGACAACCACCATCATACTGTTGCTTCCCCCTCCTCGCATCCCATCATGAATCGTCCATGCAGCACTCTCACATCATCGCCACTCTTCCGTTGCACTGCCGTCTAATCTGCACCACTCGCACCCACGCTGCTCGCCCGACGCATCCTCGTCACTCGCGACTCTCATCCCATCGCTCGCATCCTCTGCTTTTTGCAGTTCTATCACGCTCGAGCTATCCATGCTCGCACCGGCCCCCTCCTTCCTTGCCGATTACAAGGGCTCCGTAGACAAGGTAATATCGCTTGTGTTACTCTTTTTTGGTACAACTTATTTCTTTTCTGCTTAGCATTCTCTATGCCTTCTTTATTAGGCTTTAATAATCAGGATTCAATTTAGGATATTCACTCTTCTAAATTTGACTAATTATTATGAATTGTGAATGAAGGTGGATGCTGGAGAGTTGAAAATCAAAGAATTTTGAAGGTGATAATTACAAATGTGTTGTCTTCTTCCATGAGTGTTTGGTTTAAGGTTATAAATCTAACGCTTTATTATTTGTTTTTCATGTAAGGCTTCTGAGATTCCTAATACAGAACATGTATCAAGGCTATGCCGAAGAAAGAAGATCTAAGCTTGGTTAATAGAAATAAAAGAATGTTGGGACAGCTTTTGGGAACTCTGAAGGTGTGTTAAGACTAGTTACTTTGTTTTGCTTTTAGAAGCAATGAAAATAGAATGTTATAATCTACAAAGACTGGATTTACTGAATACATTTAAACTTTCTATTATTGATAGTACTTACTTGATTTTTATTGCTAGTACTTACAAAGTCTGAATTTATTGAATACATTTAACCTTTAATTTCATAACTATTGCTAATGCTTATTTGGTTTCTATATTTTTTTATAATCTCTGGGATGTTTCTGCTATTAAATTCTTTTGGAAATTTTTGTCTTCAATATTAATTTATCTTATTAAACAAATAGGGCTGAATTGAATTTTTTACATAAATTTTCAAACTCATGGATGAGGTTGAGAATGAGAACCTTATATTTATTTTGGAGAGAGTTATTACCAAATTTGGATAAGAAATGGCACTATATGCATTGGGCTGCTTTTATAAACATTTACTAGATTTAGACAGCTAGATTATTATAGGTTGAGTAATAATTGTGTTTTTTATTTTTAAAAGTAGATGTTTCTTTCTATATGATTGTGGATGTTTCTTTGTTTTTATAATTATTATTAGATGTTTGTTTTTTTGTTTTTAGATAGATATTTATTTGCTTATGGTTGTGTATGTGTCTTTGCTTATAGTTGCAGATAGATTGTTGCAAAAAGTCTATTTTAAAATGATTGAAGAGGAATTTGAAACAGTTGATGAATCGGATGAAGTGAAAAAGACGTGATCCAAGTGTAGCAACTATAAAGTTCACTACAAGAAAATGAAACATTTGTAACAAAAATTAGTGATTGTTACATAATAATAATATTTTGTAACAACAATATAATTTGTTACAAAATATCTTATTATTTTGTAACGACTTGATTTTTTTGTTACAAATTATATTGGCTTTTGTAACAAACCAGTGTTTTGTTGCAAAATTTTATAATATTTTGTAATAAAAGATGAAGTTGTTACAAAAGTTCAAAATATTTTGTAACAAAATCTCTATTTGTTTCAAAAACTCTAATTATTTTGTAATAAAAATTAATTTATTACAAAATTCAATATTCCTTGTAACAAGTTATTTGTTGGTCACAAAATACAAGAATTTTTGTCACTAAAAAAATTATTTTAAAATGCTAAAATCTATAAGATAATTTTATTTTATTTTAAAAATTTAATTTTTTAAAATATTATTTGTATTATTAATTAATTAATTTTTATAAAAAATTCAAGATTAAATGATTAATTTTTAAAAATGGTATATATTATTTTATATTTTTTATAAATTAATATATAATTTTTATTAATAATCAAGTTTTAAATGTTGAATAAAAATTAATTTTTTAATTAAAAGAATTAATTGTTAAACATAAATAAAAATAGTTAAAATTTAAAAATAAAAACAAATGTAAAAAGTAAAAATCCTAATTCTAATCCTCACTTTCACTCTTTATTCTGCTATTCGCCGCTCTCGTCCACTCTCATTGTCTCCACCACTCCATCTCTTACACTCAAGATCACCGTCTCATTGCAGAAGGCAAAATCGTCGTCGCTGCTTCGCTGGTCACCCTCCTTCTTTTATTTAAAATAAATTTATAACAAATATTTTTTTGTTTCATTATCCTTCGCTGGTCACCCTCTGTTTTGCCGTGCATCCGCCTCTATTTTGCCGTGCTTCTGCCACTTCTTTAACCAAGGCCAGAAATGGTTCCTGTAATAACATCCCAAGATTTTGGATAATTAAATTTTGGATAATTGGAGTTTAAATTAATTAAAATTTTTATATAATTTTATTGGATATTTGGTATAATTAAAATTATAATTTTGATAATTGAAAGATAAAAAAAATTATATAATTTAATTTAAATAAATTCTATTATGAATGAATTATGTTATTAATTTTAACTGTTAGAAATTAATTTATTAGAAATGATTAGATTGATTTTTATAAATATTCTAAGTTTAAGTCAATTAATATTTATATATAATTTTTATTATAATTAGTTTTTTTATAAATTAAAATTAAAGTTTCGGTAATAAAAAAATAATGAAAAGTTATATCATTTAATTTGAATAATTAATATTGAGTTTAAACTATATTTTATAAAAATGTGATTAATATATTATTTTATAATTTAAATTAAAAATAATTAATTGAACTTAGCAATATGTTGATGAATAATATTCTTAAATATTTTTAATGGAGTATATTTGATTTTAAAATTACTCTACCCTTTAATTTTATCAAAATATCTATTCATATTTATCCTTATTCCTTTATAAAATCTTTAATTTCTAACCCTAAATCTCAAAATTTCCAAATGAAAGAAAAAGAAACTCTAATTTTACCCTAATTCACAATTTCTCCAATTCAAATGCAGACACACACACAGGAGAGGAGAGCGTCTGAGAGAGCTGAGAAGGAAGATAGGGAGCCGCGCCCTACTGCCGATCTGCCACCGAACTGCCGCACGCGGGGAGCCATTGCCATCGCGGAGAGAGAAGTGTCGCTGATAAGAAAATAATACACGAGGATAGATAAAGGCGGTTTTCCTACTATACCTCTAAGAAACCTGTTCTTAGCAACCTAGGTCACCGGAAAGGATTCCCTACTAGACCTTCAAAGAACTTGTCCTTGACAACCTAGATCAGAGGGATGAAAATTGAATCACTCAATTTTCTCTATGCAACAAGCGAAGCAAATCACTCACCTCACTTAATCACACTAAAAAACGTGCATAAAGCACTAAGGAATTTTTATTCATCAAAAGTTATCTAAATTGTCTTACCAGAAGGTGTTTAAATAGATACCTAACAAACTAACTAAAAGATAAGATAAGATAACTCAGATTTGATCTTATTGAATTAGATCAGATCTGATTTAAATTTTAAAATCCTAAAGATATGATAACTAATTTAAATCAGATTTGATCTTATTGGATTATATCAGATTTGATTTAAATTTTAAAATCCTAAAAATACTACTAAGCAAATTATAACTAAATAAAATCTTCTAACAAACTCTAACAGAAAAATAAATTAAAATAAAAGCCTAATAAATTCGAAATAAATAATAAATTATGCCTCCCATTGAATTTGAAAAGCATTATTGGGCTTCTTACTGTCCTGACTTAGCCTATTGGGCCTTATGAGTTGTCGCCCTTTCAGCACCACTGTTTTTGAGACGAACTCTTGGTCTTCTAGATGTCTAAGACCGGCATGGTATGATTCTTCTAGTATTCAGATCTTTGAATGTGACGAGATTACAATTCTGTCCCTTAACTCTAAGATGACAAAAATGCCCTTTTGACCACGTATCATTCTCTCCCTCTTCAAAAAGATTCGTCCTCGAATCTTGCATGAGATGCTCTTCGTCCCTCCAAGAAATCCAAACCCAATCTCCGAGTTTAAATACCATGGTTTGTTGACTCTTCTCTATCCACTGAATTTTGGTTATGTCCCTCATGTGTGCAAGTTCAATTTTACCAACCATACTTTTACCATCTTGTCCAAAGTGTGCAATTTGTCTTTCTTCCTTTTCATCCCTATTAATACCTCCATAATTGACCAACGAATCTACAAAGCCTGAAAAATTTGATATAAAAACACTAGGAATTTCATGGTTAGATGTACGAGAAACTAAGGACTCTGTGGATTTCAATAAGACTAATGCACTCTTGTCTAAGCTAGAACTTTCTAGATCTCTCTCACAAGTGTGTTTATTGAACTCAGTTTCTTTTTTGCTCATTGACTCCTCTCGCTCACTATTCTCATCTTTTCTCTCAAAACTCTCGCTTTCAATCAAACATGGATTCTTTTCACTCAAACACTCAATCTCTTTCTCAATTTCTTTTCTCTCATATTCTTCAAATTGCTCACATCCCAAGGACCCAGTTAAGAAATTCTGCACTGTTGAATCTTCCAAGGACACATCACCCTCTACAGCATACTCAACAAATTCTTTCATCTCTTGCTTTGAAGAAGAATGAAAGATAGGCGTAGAAGAATTCCTCTTATTATGGCGATCTATCGTTTGTTGCACTTGCTCCCAGTCAATGGCCAATTTGACCAAATTGTCCATGGTTGTGTAACGGTAACGTTGGACTTCATCTACAAGTTCTTCATGTAATCCAAACAAAAATAGTTCCTTAAGAACCTCAGGACTCCTTTTAATATTAGCCATGTCCATCAAATATAGAAACTCCTTGTGGTACTCCATCACTGATTGTGAGCCTTGTTGTAACATAAAAAATTTGTCAAAAAATGTATTGTGGTATGATGATGGCACAAACTGCCTCCTCATGATTTTCTTCATCTTCCAGCTGCTAATTGGGCGCTTTCCATACCGTCTTCTAGATCTTCCTAATTCAGTCCACCATATACGGGCAGCATTGAAAAAATTGGCTTGTACCAGTTGAACCTTCTTTTCTTCTGAAAGGATGCAATTTGCAAAAATCGATTCTACCTTCCTTTCCCATCTGAAATATGCTTCATGATCATTCCTCCCTTTGAATGCAGGGATTTGAAACTGAGAACTCTTTTTTCGCATATGAGCTTCCTTCATCATCACTATTGTAATACTCGATCATTTTTTTATTATTTTTTTCCAGACACTGACTTAAAGATAGAATAATTGCAAAAACAAAATTAAAAAAAGAATTCTTTTTTTTTCTTTATTTTTTTCGTTTGACTCTAACGTGAATTTACAGAAATTAAAGAGAGAGAAAAAAAAAGAGACTAAACAGGATCCATGGAACGTGTAGATAAATAAGAATTTACCTACGACCTATAACTGATACCAGATGATAAGAAAATAATACACGAGGATAGATAAAGGGGGTTTTTCCTACTAGACCTCTAAGAAACCTGTTCTTAGCAACCTAGGTCACCGAAAAGGATTCCCTACTAGACCTTCAAAGAACTTGTCCTTGACAACCTAGATCAGAGGGATGAAAATTGAATCACTCAGTTTTCTCCATGCAACAAGCGAAGCAAATCACTCACCTCACTTAATCACACTAAAAAAACGTGCATAAAGCACTAAGGAATTTTTATTCATCAAAAGTTATCTAAATTGTCTTACCAGAAGGTGTTTAAATAGGCACCTAACAAACTAACTAAAAGATAAGATAAGATAACTTAATTTAAATCATATTTGATCTTATTGGATTAGATCAGATTTGATTTAAAATTTAAAATCCTAAAGATATGATAACTAATTTAAATCAGATTTGATCTTATTGGATTAGATCAGATTTGATTTAAATTTTAAAATCCTAAAAATACTACTAAGCAAATTATAACTAAATCAAATCTTCTAACAAACTCTAACAGAAAAATAAATTAAAATAAAAGCCTAATAAATTCGAAATAAATAATAAATTATGCCTCCCACTGAATTTGAAAAGCATTTTTAGGTTTCTTGCTGTCCTGACTTAGCCTATTGGGCCTTATGAGTTGTCGCCCTTTCAGCACCACTATTTTTGAGACGAACTCTTGGTCTTCTAGATGTCCAAGACCGGCATGGTATGATTCTTCTAGTATTCAGATCTTTGAATGTGACGAGATTACAATTCTGTCCCTTAACTCTAAGATGATGAAAATGCCCTCTTGACCACGTATCAGTCGCCGTTGAGCCAGAGCCGCCGCTGGGGGTTCTTCGCCGTCACCGTCTTCGTCATCCTCACGAGCTGTAGCGCCGCACAGTCCAGCCATCATGACCTCTGTGGAACCCGCGTCATTGCCGCCGTTGAGGTCTTCATCGTCTCTGTCAATGGAGGTCCGTGAACAGAAAGAAGACACCGCAGTCGTTGCGCTATTGCCCTAGAGCTCGTCGTCGTCATTGAGCAGGACGGAGATGAGAGCGAGTGCGAGCGAGAGAACAGACAGTCTTATTGAAGACCTCCCTTTGAAGGTGTCAAGTGTACAACCTTTAGATTCTGGTATTTTACCTTAAACTTCTAATTTTCATTGCTTCTATTTGCATTTACATTGTAGTTCACAATTAACTAAACTATTATTAGTATGTTTTTTCAAAAAAGAAAAGGTAATTATTGAAACCTGAGCCAAATCAATGTTGCATGTTTATTTTTTAATAAGTATGTTCCATCGTGCATTCAATCTCTGAAAGTCATGATTTAGGTATGTATTTATTCACCAGCAGTGTTAAATGAAGTAAGCTTGATGTAGGCAATTTATGACAACTTTCTTCCTATTTTTGTTCTGCAGAGCGTGAAAGAATCGAAGTTAATAAAGGGATGCGATAAAGTTTGTGTTAGCTTTCCTTAAAGATCATATATCTGTGTAGAAAATATAAAGTATAAGGTTTCAGAAAATGCATAGTTAATTTATTGTTCTTGGTTATACTGTGACTGTCCGTGAGTGTTCTTTATTTTTTTTCTTTAAGTGATGTTCTTTTTTTGTTGAAGTGTTCTTGTTTGCCTTTAATTTATATGCTTTGTTTATTACCTCTTACATAAATAATGAACACATATGCATCATTTTAATCCTGTAAAGGATAGTTAATTAGTTAGTACACATCAGGTTATGTTTGTGGGTTGTTTTATGTCTTGGTTCTCTCTTTGACTTTGAGCATTACTTATCATTCTTGTGTCTAGCTCTCCTATATATAGTTGTCTATTAGCCTGAGAGTTAGTCATCTTGTATATTCACAACTACATTGATTATCCATAATGTTCTCCCATTTCATGTTTCTTGTGCACAAAGCTTTCTCCATATATCTCTTTTGTGGTTCTATTTTATTCTCTGCTTTTGCATCATATTGCATTACTGCATAAGCATTTTGGAAAGCTTTCTAATCCATTTAACTATTCACTAGTATAATCATAGTTCGTAAATACCTTATCTTTATTTTAACATAGATATCTTAAAATTGTTTCTAAGGTTCTTTAGGAAGATTTGACAAATGCTACTTCGTGGAATGATTCGGATAATGGGATTTTATCTGATTTTGGACTTTAATGTGTAGACTAAGCAATCAACATTTGGTGCTTATTCCTATTTGAACTACTGCTTTGGTATGAGCTTATCAAGGGCTAAAAATATGACTTTTCCCTGTTATGATTTTTTTTTAATTTTTTATTTTGTTAATTGTTACTTTCTTTTTGTGACTACATAATCTTCTTGTCTATTACTTGTTTGGCAGAATATTTCAGCTCAGACAGATGGTGAAGAGCAAGAAATTACAAGTACTCATTCTAGCACAGGGCCATCTAGTCATGGAACTAATGGAAGAGCTGTATTAGTTTATGTTTAGTACTCTATATATACACCCATATATAGAAAAGTATTTCTAACTATTAATTTATCATGCAACTGACTTTGGAATGATTTATTAAGTGGTAATATAGAGCATGTTGTCATTCTAATGCTGGACAAAATGAGTTACTAGACACCATGGGTTGGATCCCATTGTTTTCCTAATTCACAGATAGTTTTCTTATGTTAAACAGTGACAAGTGATTCTTGCAAAAATATTCTATCATAATTATTATGATTATTTAAGTTAATAGTGTGAGATTATGCAGATTTTTTTAATAAATTACTTTGTCAAGTATAAACTCTACTCTTCAATTGTTATATCGATAGGTGGAAGCCATCAAAAGAATTGCTGAGTATGTTGCTCAACTGAAAAAGAGTTGGAAAAAGACATGGTAAGAATTTTAGAGTTCGTATTCATTGTTGAATAATACGAGTATAGTTTTTTGTTTTTCCTGTGCATTTTTAAAGATAAACAAATTTTGTTTCTTAAGCTATTGTTTTTGGGTTGGTGGTCTTTTCAGGTGTGTGGCACTTATTAGAAGCTTCTCCATGAGAAAGGAGCTGTATGAACATGATAGAATTTGTAAGGGTTAAGTACGATTTTGGTCCCTAAGGTAGAGGCTGAAAATTTATTTCGTCCCCAGCCTTTTTTTCGCTACAAAATGGTCCCAAAGGTTTTACTTTGTTTTAAAATCGTCCCTTTTACTAAAATTTTAATTTTTATTACCAAATTACCCCTAATTTAAAAAAAAAAAGGGTTAAAGGCTAGGGAACAGGGGAAGGGTTAATCACTCAATCAGGTTGGGGGAGGTGGGTTTTTAATGGAAGAAGAAGGAGAAGGGAAGGTGGGGAAGGGAAGGGGAAGGGAGTCCGCCGCCGCTGCTCTCCGTCGTTCGGTCGCTGGTCCTCGCCGCTGCTCTTCGACGTTGACGCCAGCATATCCGGGAGGGTGGACGTCGTGCGCTGCTCGCCTCTCGCCGTTTCTGCTTCTCCTCCTTACTCGATCGCCGGTCGTCGCTGCTCCTCGCCGGTAGCTGCTGCTCCTCGCCGGTCGCCGCTGCTTCCGATTGGGTTTGCTGTCTTCTTGGTCTACTTGGCAATCATTTCTATCACTGGAACTGGGATTAACCCAACTAAGAGCCTTGGTGCTGCCATCATCTTCAACAGAGACCATGCATGGAATGATCATGTATGTCTTCTTCGTTTCTGGATCTTTTTCTCACTCATTTCTTTTTGAATTTCATATCTCATTTTCTTCATTGCAGTGGATTTTCTGGGTAGGGCCTTTCATTGGAGCTACTCTTGCTGCCGTGTACCACCAGACAGATAGTCATCCGATTTTGCTTCTGTTTATGCTTCTGATTACATTGATTTTTCTTCTGATTATATTGGGCCTTTCTTTGTGTTTTTGCTTCTATTTATGATTCTATTTCACTCTTATTCTGATTCTATTTATGTTTTTGATTACATTGATTTTGCTTCTGATTTTATTATTGTTACTGCTGGTGTTGTTGTTCTTCTGCTCCTGGTTATTGTTGCTTCATTATTGCTGTTGTTTCTGTTTCTGGTTGAATTTGGGGAAGAAGGGGAAGGGAAAAGGGAATGGGAAGGGTTGTTGCTTCATTATTGCTGCTATTTTTGATTTGTTTCTGGTTGAATTTGGGGAAGAAGGGGAAGGGGAAGGGTATTTTAGTCCGAAGGACGATTTTAAAACTAAGTTAAACGTTTGAGACCATTTTGTAGCGAAAAAAAGGCCAGAGACGAAATAAATTTTTATCCCCTACCTTAGAGACCAAAATCGTACTTAACCCTTGCTGTAGTTTACATTTTGGAGATTTATAATTCCTTGTTTTTCTTGTCCTATGTATCTATCTAGTTCATTAGGGTTCTTCAATGTGTCTTGTTAGTTTGTACTTTAAAGTTTATATATTGAAGATTTATAAAATAATCTTAGTTAAATGAAAGATATTTGAACTATCTATGTTATTATATATTATATAAATGTTGACTTGCTGAGTAAATTAGTTAATATATTACATAATTAAAAAATAATATAATTTGACAAATTATGTGTATAATTTGTATTAAAAAATTATTACAAAATAAATAGTGTTTTGTAACTAAAGAAAAAATGTTACAAAATCAAGTTACATTTTGTAACAAAATTTTATAATAGGAAAAAATATATTGTCACAAAAAATATTTTGAAGATCAAAATTTGTTATCACTTTTGTAACGATTTTTGGTTTTTTGTATCAGAAAAATTTGTTACAAAATATTACTTTGAATTGTAGCAGTTCTATTTTTTGTTACAAAAACTTTTTGTAACGGAACATACTGCAACAGCTCTTTTTTTCTTACAAATATTACTTTTTCTTCTAGTGGTTATTCTTTGTTTAGCTAATTATTGTATAGTAATTATATAGCAATTTTCTAAACAATGTAGCTTCACTCTTCAGGGACATCATGAAGAGCCAAAAGCAATATGCAAAAATCTACGTCAAATGTTTCTTTTGTTAAACAAATGAATGTTTCTTTTTATACCTAAATAGATGATTCTTTTTGTATTACTTTTGGTCATGATGAATTCCTGTATCTACAGTGTTGCAAATTGTATGGATAAGTTGAATGAATATTATGATTTCTTTCATTGCATCTTAGAATGGTGAAAGAAACATTTAGTATAAAAAGAATCATCCATTTAGTATAAAAAGAAACATCCATTTATTTAATAAAAGAAACATCTGACGTAAATTTTTGCATACTGCTCTCGGCTCTTTAGGATGCCTCTAGAAAGTGAAAGCAAAACAAAGCAATTATGGTCAAGGTGTATGCAATAAATAAATAGCCATCTATGTCTATTATATATTAACTATAAAAATGTTCATAAGTAACAACAATTGAATTAATAAGTACAATATGAGTTCAATTACTTCAAAGTTAATTTCCTTCTTAAATGATGATTCCTTTTAAAAGAATAATCCATTTAGTATAAAAAATATCTATTTGTTTAACAAAAAAACATGTGACGTAAATTTTTGCATGAACATTCAAGTTGCCTACAAGAAAAAAGATACTAAGTAGGACTAAAATAAAAATACATCCAATTCTAGTATTATAAAAATCCACAACTGTAACTCAAGAAAAATCTCAAAATGTATCAAAAGTGTCTCAAATGATGACGTCATCACATGTATATATTATGATGGATTCCACTCTTTGCATGATTTTTAGGTTTCAGACTTAAATCGAACTTTAAATCTGGCAAAATTAAACTAACTCTAGTCTAATTTTTATCCCAAACTCGCAAATCACATTAAAAAGTAACTAATGCAGCATGTGCACACATCATCCATCAAAACAGGAAACATTAAATCAATATTATAAATATTAGTAGCATCCACCCATTGAACGAAAAAGAATAGTTCTATAGCAAATTTAAAAAACCTGATATATCACAAACAAAATATTCACATTTTCGTTTATAAATCTCATCTTTGCCAACGTGTTCATTTTCTTCTAGCAATTTCATATGATTAAATTCACACCGAACTTTGAATAAATCAAAATTAGGTTAAATTAGAACTAATCTTTAAAAAAAAACAACAATCTTATGGTAAAAAAAGCATCCATGATCATTCAGTAAGAATCATCCATTCACAACAAAAAGCAACATCCAATAAATTATAATTGAATCATATGCATACTCAACAAAAATAGACATCAATTTGCATGATTAAAAACATCCAACAATTGAGATTAGAGACAAATCCATTTATCAATCCACCAAAAATCAGAATATCTTCACATAAGAATCAGTATACATTCTTCTAAAACCAGAAATAGAACAGAAGCATCTTCTATTACTTAAAATCCTAACAATATAATAACCAATTGGAGAACACCTTTGGTGAATTCAGCAAAATTAAACATAAATCGACAATAACCACAGTTCCTGAATCCTAGCACAGATTAGCAACATCCATTTTCTAATGAACCCTAACATGCACTAACCTGTCAGCGTCGAATGAGGTGGTTCATGTGTAGCAGCGTGCGACAGAGATGGAAGCCACGGGCGTCCTGACGACAGCGCCGGCTTTCACGATGCCGTGATGAATGCTGAAGGTGGCGAATGTTGTTGACGCATCTACCGAAGAAGACGAGTCCATGACGGTGTCTTCGACTAGCATCTGATGCAAAGGCGGTAGCAAGTGGAGTCACAGTCAACGGGGATGGCTTCCTCGCATGCGAAGGCAGCGGCTTCTTCGCTGGAGTACTGGACACGCTGATTGGGGTTAGTGGTGGGAGAGAAGACGACTAGGGGCGAGATGCAGAACACGCCGCCATGGAGAAGAAGCTCGACGATGGTATGGAGCTGGAGAGAAAAGAGCTGCGATTGAAGACGAGTCCGCGTGGTGAGTGAAATGGTGAGTTTTTGAATTCTTCACGGTAATTAGAGTAAGAGTAAATTATCGTTTTTGTCTCCCTAACGTTTAAATCGTCCTATTTGTATCTCTAACATTTGTAAAAGTGATTCAATGTTATCCTGCCATCAATTACACATCATGATCGCTTTAGTTTGAGTTTAAAAAATCTCTTCTTGAAGTTAGAATACAAATGTCTGGGATAGAATCGATGATCTACTCCGAAAAATAGCTCATCAAATGTTGAAACTAATTCCTACAATATTTACATAATTCATTTTTCTAGGAATATAATTGAATTTAAACACAAATAGTGGATATAATATTAAAATAGAACACATCCAAGTGAGACCTAATTGAGAATGAATACATTCAAGTGAGAATAATTGAAAAATATAATCTGATTTGTTAGTATAATTGATAGTAGGATAATATTGAATCACTTTTATAAATGTTAAGGATACAAATAAGACGATTTAAACGTTAGGGACACAAATAAGACTTACCCCAAACATTAGGGACAAAAATGATACTTTACTCTTAAAATAAAAGCTAAGTATTTAGGTAAATAATTTTTTGGCCATTTAAACTTTAGGGTCCAGTCTATTTAAATTGACTAATAGTTGACAGATACTGAATTGATTATCTAACGGAATTATATTCTGTAATAAGACCTACCAATAGAAATATATATTCCTTATTAAGATCTACATATAGTATTTGGTAATAGTGTAATACCTAATAAGTCTAAATTATAATATATAATATCTAAGTGAACCAGGCTATTATATTATATTTTTTAAAGGATCTGAACAAAGTGAATATTGCAAGGGCGACATTGAATTCATGAATTGCAGAGTCAAACCCAAGTTGCACAACCAAACATCTACGATCTAAAAGCATTAAGCAACAACCAAAATTGACCTCGTTCATAAATATAGTGGACCTCCTAGGAATTTTATGTCAGATAGTACCAGAAACAAAATAAGAAATTCATCTTATCCTCTTGGTTTGACTATTTTTCAGTGCGTTTGGTATGCGATCTGGAACACATGCATAAGTAGTTAGTTAGGTCCATTTATATTCTAATACTATTTATCTTCTTCCCCAGTTCTAGAATAATCTTCATCGTCGCAAAAAGTAAAGCCGAGCCCCCACATTTCTTTCTATCTGCTCATGTTATTAGATGTTAAGGTACGAATGGATTTTTTTTAATTTTTCTAATTGAGGATATAAAATGTAATTTTTAGGCTGATTTTTTTAGAAATAGAATAACAATGTGTATAATATATTGTAATGGCAAGATGTCGTTTTTTTTTTTATGGATGTTGTTTTTTTAATTTTTTTTATTTTAATTATGAAATCTGACTCTCAAATTTAAAGAGTTATAACATTATTAAAAAAAATCTTATCCTCAAATTTTATAATGGATGAGTTGTGGATTTTGTAGGATACAAATTTAAAAGTTAGTTTTGTATATTAAAAAAAATAAAAATCTAAAACAAATCTGAAAATTAAATTTGTGTATCCAAAATTTGATCATTTAAATTTTTGATATCTAACTCTATATCATAGTGAAATATACCAAATCTCAATAAAGCTAGAAAATATAATTATTGGCTC
>NC_029791.2:12838350-12839892 GCF_000816755.2 Arachis ipaensis | reverse complement strand
TGTCAAGGTTGCATGCAAATTTGATCTTTTATTTTAAAAATATATTAAAGAAAAGTATAAGATATTTACATGTTTGTTTTCCACCAAAATATATGTCATATTGACTCATTTGTATTTTCCATGCATACCATTTACCATATATATAGGGCTAATTTTTTTTTGTTATGGAAATAGAAGTGGTGATATACCTTAACATTGTAATTTTTGGTGTTTTTCAAAACTGTGGAAGTACACAAATCGGAGGGTCCGATTTCTGTACCTTAAAAAAAAAATTTTTTTTTACCACAAATCGGACGGTCCGATTTGTGTACCTCCCACAAATCAGACGGTCCGATTTGTGTACCTCCCACAAATCGGACGGTCCGGTTTCTGCACCTCTACAAATCGGACGGTCCGATTTCTGCACCTCCCACAAATCGGACGGTCCAATTTCTGCACCTCTACAAATCGGACGGTCCGATTTCTGCTTCTCTAATTAAACGATCCCACATTTGAGTATAACACCCCAACAATTCACATTTTAAAAAAACATCACTACCACTCCAATATTAAAAATAAAAAATTCTATATATAGACCTCTATATTGTTCATGTTATCCTATACCATTTATGATTTTCTATAAATTTATATTTTATTTTTTGTATTAAATGTAAATCGCATGTCGGTTACATAAAGAAAGACATTAATCCTAAAAATAAGGAATGTTGATCATGAGTTCTTGTTATAATCTCTTTCAAGTTTCAACATAAGAGCAAAGTAAAAATGGCATACATTGATGGTAAACCATTTTGCTTAATTTAGTTGAAAACTTTTATCTTGGATGAGCACTAAACATTCCAACCTATTTGGAGAAAATTGGATTGGAATTGGGTCACCTTAACGCTTAATATCTCCCGAATTTTTTTTAAATATATTCATTTATGAAAAAATAAATTTAGGAAAATAACTTTTAATTAATTAATATTAGTTAAATTTTTTAAATTATTTTTTAAAAAAAATTAAGATTTAAAATTTAAATTTAGAATTTTAAATTTAATAAATTATTTAAAATTTAGATATTAAAAAATATAAATTGGTCTCACTAGCTTAGCATGTATAGAAGTTTCTTTTATAAACTTAATAAACTATGAGACTTTAGATCTCTTTGTATTCATAGGCGAAAAAGTATTTTATTTTATTGTATAATTTGAAAATTCAATTTTTACCAACACAGTTTATTAGAAAGGTAGATATCGGGTTCTCCTTATTAAAAAATAGCTTAAGTTTCAGTTTGATGAATATAAAGAATCAATCTTAAAAAGTTATATCATCTTAATTTCAAAGTCCAATAAAATTTTCGGGGTAAATTTATATGCCATTTGATTAAAATAAAAAACAACTATACTCTGTCATTATTTATGATGAGCCAGAAAACATTTTATAATCAGATACAATTTTATAAGTATTAAATATTAGTTTAAAAATCTGCATTTATATATATATTTTTTCTTTTTTTATTTATCTTATTAATTTCTTTTTTTTTTCGAATTTTAAATTTTATAA
>NC_029791.2:12828941-12838335 GCF_000816755.2 Arachis ipaensis | reverse complement strand
ATAAACTTTATCCCCTTCCATTCCCCCAAAAACCATCACCACAAATCATAAACCAAATAAAAATAAAGCTAAAAAAATAAAATAAAAAAAAATGGAGAAAAAAAGTGGACCACCTAAGAGTAAAACAAGAAGAAAAAGCAACGTTTATGGAGGACACATGTCCCTGTTCTAACATTTGTCCAACTCTCTTCTCTCTCAAAAGGTTTCTGTACTACAACAGAGTGAAGGGTCCACGTGGCAGTTCCTCCTTTATCCAAATAAGAAACACAGGTAGAGGTTGGGATTTGGGAGTGGGGGTTTTGGAGAGGTTGACCTTCTATTGCCGGTAACGTTGGATGCACTTTTACCTGCTGATCCGGTTGTGTGGCCAAAATCCAGAAAGATGATGAATTGATGACGGTATAATTAAAGGGTTTAAGGCTTAAATCTCTCTATTCACTCTCAACAAAGAAAAATTAAAAATTTCAAAACGAAAACTTGAAGGTGGGGGAGAGAGAAAAAAACAGAGCGAAAAAAAGTAGAGCTTTTTGGTGATTCTAGATTTCAAATTCCCTTTTAGATCTCTGTTTTCAATTTTTCATTTGTGGGGTAGTTCCCGGGTTTTGAATTTTCTTATTATTCATCCAAAGTTGGTGCATTTTCGCTGTAGAATTATGGTTTTCCTTGCAAATTTCGTTACTTGATTGCAAATTCGTGATTGAAGAGGTGAGTTCTGTTTCTGAATTCTGGGTACTGTTTCTTCTTCTCATCATCTTTGATCTTGGGGTTCCTGTGGAGAGCGGTTTTTTTTTTGGGCCTGATTTTTGTATAATTCTCATTGAATTTTGGAGATGCGGGGATCACGACAACTTATGACAACTTCTACGAAATTTTGTTGTTTTCATTTTTTCTTTTTAATTGTTTTGGGTTTTGAAAAATTTGGTCTTGGAATTCGGAGTGGGAGTTTGAGATCTGATTATGGAAGTTGTACTATGATGGAACTGGGATTTTTCTGAAGTTTGATTTTTGGTTTATGGGCACTTTTAATTTTGTTGAATTTTGGAGTGTCCAAGGTTGAATTTGTCTGAAAATTCTGCAGAATTGGGTTGTTTGGTATTCATCTCGCACAATTAGAGGTCTAATAAATTTCGTAGTCCTTCTTGTGTTGACTTTTAATATGGTTCTTCATCCATTTGAAACGTGTTTGATTTTTTTCCGGATGCAATTTTTTATTTATGAGATCTGATTTGTTTGAATTTGATATTGTTGTGCTTCCCTGCGATCAATTTCTGGTTTCTCCGTTTGTTGATATATATGGATCAGTTTCTCAGTCCCTTCTTGCATGTACAGTTTTGCTTGTTTGTTGTTAAGTTATGTATGTTACCAAGAAGAGTCATGATTAGTGAATCATCAAGAAGGCTCTGATTTGTTTAAAATCTTGTCTTAAATCTTAGTTGTTGTTTATGTTTTCATTTGAGGCAGAAACTGGAATTTCCTATAACAGCTGAAAGGATCTTATGACAGATTTTGTTCTCTGACATCTGGCTTATTTCTTAGTTACTTTTCACTGGTTTTCCCACCTTTCTCTATACTAATTACTAAAGCAACATAATATTAGTATTTGTGATTTTTCCTTGTGAGTTCATGTGAACTATGTAGATAGAATGTGTCTTATGTGAATTGAACCTTACATTATTGATATGCCTAGCAATATATTTGGTTAACCAATAACCTTTTGGGCATGGATTTTTCAATAAGCAACTCCTGCTACGGAATTGTTGCAAGTATCTAATTGTAGTGGTTGTCTGATATTGGTTTTGCTGAAATATTTGCCACTTGCTGATGTTATCTTCTTGATCTAGTGGAATATGATTTTTCCCCTAATATGAAAAATCTAGCAAGATTTATGAAAACATACTGATAGATGTCTCTTTGTTCAATTTTATCGCAGAAGGTTCTGGCATATTGATGCTTATGGTTATTTGATGAGCTATATGTGTTCCTGCTATGGTGTTGAAGAGGAAGGTAGATTATGGATTCAGGGGCTTTCAGGTCCCATTTGTACCTAGATTTCCTAGATCTGTAAGAGTAAGTAATTGCTACAGTATAGCAACTTATTTTCTTCCTTACTTTTGAGATTGTTTTGACCTCGAATATAATCCCTTCGTTTGAAATTGTTCAGAGGAGGAGTGCCTCTAAGAAACCTGCTAAGGATGGCCGAGCTTATGCATTTGAAATACTGGCATCTGTGGCGGGCAAGTTGTTGCTTGAGGGTGAAAGTTCTGCGTCAAGCAATGCTTCTGAAGGAAATCATCAACCTGCCATTAGCCAAGGTGTTGTCGAGAAGGGAAGTCAGGACAAAGTTAGACCATTAAAAGCAGAGGAGATTCATCGTGGAAGTAGTGTGGAGAGTATTTTTATATCTGAGGCTGGAACACCAAAGAGCGGTCAGAAGCGCCTTGAGCATGCTGAGACTGATTGTGTGCTAGAGTGCATTTCAAATAATAATAATAATAATTTCGACTGTTGGGGGAAAGATGAAACTGATGTGAAGTCCGAGATTTTCAAGTTGGAGAGTAAGTTTGGACATCATTCTCATAGGTTATCGGAAGTACCTGAAGAGTCATCTGATGGTAATGTAAAAAATGGATTTAGGGTGGAACATGGGGCGAATGGTTCAGGCTTGAAGAAATCATATTTGGATAATAAGTTTAGTGTGAAGGATCAATTAGAACTGTGTGTTAACTCTCCTGCACTAATTGACACAAAAAATAATGTTAATAGTCCATATTGTAGGAAATTGTTTCCCAACATTTCCTTTCCAAGGAATGGGAATGATATTAAGTTAGGTTTTAGAGATGATGACGAAAAACTGTTAAGATGCAAAAAAGTTTGCACCAAGCCAAAGGCTTTTAGGTCTCCTCAACTCATTGCACGCCGAAAATTGAGGAAGATGCTAGCTTATAAATACTGGAAGGCTGCACCAAAGTTGAAGGATTATGAGTATTCTAGATCTGGTAAAGTTTTAACAAATTATCGGCTATCAAATATGTCATTACCTGATGTATATTATGTCAATGAGTCTGGGTTGATTCAGTTTCACTAAAAGTAACATTATTTGCAGAAGAGGGAGTTAAACCACTGTATGATACGAGGAAGATTGGTTGCAGATTTGAAAGATCACAGCATAACACACTATTCAAGAGGAGGAAATTCTTTGATCGGGGTTCAGTGCTAACATCTGATGGAGGATTCAGCAGTGATAGTGTATCTAATTTGCCTAAGAAAGGAATGGATCGAGACAGCCATAGATCATCTTCAAAACTGCATGTGTCTAAGGATTCTCATGGTATTTATTGCCTGATGTTCATATCAATTTTGGTTTGCTTGGTTGATCTTTGCACCCTATAGGAATTGATTGTGTATACCATGTAATTATGCAGTGAAGTTCAGCATTAAGTCATTCAAGATACCAGAGCTTTATATTGATGTTCCTGAAACTGCAACTGTTGGTTCATTAAAGGTATGATTATCAATTCTATTTTTTATTAGAAAAAAAAAATTCTATTATTGTTGTCATCGAGTTTCATCAACACAATGAAGTGGCCAAAGGACATTGTTTTTGTTAATGTATTTTTTATTTCTTGCAAATATTTGTAGAGGACAGTAATGGAGGCAGTGATGACTTTACTTGGAAGCGGAATGCATGTTGGTGTTCTTGTTCAGGGTAAAAAAGTTAGAGATGACAACAGAACTCTACTGCAGACAGGTATATGCCGTAAAGAAAAGTTGAATAAACTTGGTTTCACACTGGAGCCCAATTCTATTCAAGATTCTCCAGCTGATTGTCTCGGCGATCCTTCCCAATGTGAAACATCTCAGCCTATCAGGTGAACCCAAGTGGATAAGATGGTTTCTTTTGCCATAGCGGTTATGATGACTTAATAATGGAAAGCACCAAAAATTCCTAAGATATATATATATATATATAAGGGACAACTCATGGCTTACAGGATTTGTCTTTGCCAATAAGTACAGAGAACTTTGTTGAAAGTAACCACGAGCGAACAACTTCTCCGACTGACACTATAGCTGACATAACAACACCAGATTCCAGAGTGCTAGTTGCTGTTCCACCTAGGAGCCCAGAAGCATTAGCTACGGTTCCTGTGAGTCAGAAAACTAAGCGCCTCGAACTTGTACAGCGTCGAACAAGGAGACCCTTCTCTGTTTCTGAAGTAGAAGCACTTGTGGAGGCAGTTGAGGAACTTGGAACTGGAAGGTTTGATGTTTATCAGCTTCAACTGCATATATAGACAGGAATTCTGGGATGCTGACTATGTTTTTTCATGATGCAGGTGGCGTGATGTAAAGTTGCGAGCTTTTGAGAATGCAGACCATAGAACTTATGTAGACCTTAAGGTATATCAGACAGTTTCCTTAACTATAAGAGCTACTTACTTTACTCAGTTTATTTCTTGAAAGATGTTAAAAATTGGGATTCAATATGGTTATGGTTATGTTAATTCGTAATTGTTTCATTTTTTGTATTATGACTATTTTTGAGTTCATGTTTAATCTGTGTATACTGACTTCCTCCACTGTAACATTGTATAACATGGATTAACATCTTAAAGTTTGCCTCATTTTCTTTGGATGCTGAAGTCCATCTAGGTTGCATTATTGTGAAAATGACTAGTAGATTTGCATTGAATTCGGTTCTCTTTTGCACAGAAAAAAAAATGAGGTTACAGTTAGGTTTTTGTTTAATTTTATGAGCACAACATGTAGCCAACACTCATAAAAGGTTGCAAAGTATAAAGACTCATGTCTGCATGTTCTCTGTCAATTTGTGAATGAGGGTGCAAAGTATATTGAATTCATGTCTGCAAAAGCTAACAGAATATTAAAAGTTGAGTGTTTTGGTCAACTATTGGTCAAAAGTTATTGGCTCTATTTTACTCCAATACACAAACTGATCTTTATTATAGATAATCTTATTCTTGTTATTTTGGTTATTGTTTGATTGCCAAGTGATTTGACCTATTCATGTATTCAGGATAAATGGAAAACATTAGTGCACACTGCAAAAATTTCGCCTCAACAAAGGAGAGGAGAGCCAGTTCCCCAGGATCTGTTGAATAGGGTTTTGACTGCACATGCTTACTGGTGTCACCACCAAGCCAAGCAGCATGGGCATGGCAAGAACCGGGCTCTTACCATGAAGACTCCAGAAGCTTCTGCTGAAGAACTCAGTGTTGGTGCCGTCCAACCACTTGTGATTATATAGAAAGAAAGAAAATGGTTGATGTTGTTGACTTATGCAACGAACTTGTACATTTTGATTCAATTCCCTTGTAATATTCTCTCACCAAATTCATTGCCAGCCTTTTAGTTGCATTGAGGTGTTGGCATTTGTAAATGATTTGAAGGAATAAGATTGTTATGGTAGGAACTTAACTATGTTCTTTCAATTTCTTGAATGTAAGTAGAACTGTCCAATGAACATGACAGCATAGCAAAGAAATAGGAAAGTGCTGTTGATTCCTTTTATTGTTGATTTTTTTCTCTATCTTGTCATATTCTTGCACTTGTTCTTGTAGGTTTATTTTCTTAAGAAGAGTAAAAACTAAAGAGAGGTTCAGGACCTAATTAGAAGATAAGAGTTTAATTTTAATATACTAATGGATATAATAAATTCGTGTTTTTAGATGATAATATAAAATAATTATTTTTATTAATGTGATTAAGTAATTAGATGCATGTGTAAATTAATTCTTTTATTAAATTTTTTAAAACATTAGTCTGAAAAGGAAATGTGCAAGTTTCATTGAACCTTAAACCTTGAAAAGGGATCGGGATGGGGGGAGGGGCGGCGGGGGCACCCGATTTCTTCTACAAGGAAGCTCAGCGCCTTGGCTATGTTGCTCGCTCTGCCTTCAAGGTTCTCGAAACTTCTGTTCCTTCTTCTTCTAACTAACTAACTAACTAACTTTGAGTTAACAGTTGGTACAGATACAGAAGCAGCACAAGCTCATCAAGGCTGGCTCATCCGTACTGGACCTCGGCTGTGCTCCGGGTGCTTGGCTTCAAGTCGCTTGCCAGAGCCTCGGTCCTCCCAATCATGGCGGTTCCGTTCTCGGCATCGATCTCAAGGTAACCCAAACCTCCATCTCTCTCTTCCACAGAAACACAACATGTCAATTGAATAGTGCTCGTGGTGCAGAACAGAAGGTGAAGGTTCCTCCTCTTCATTGTGATTCAAGGGTGAAAACCATCTCTACTGACGTCATGACCCTACCCTCTCACCAACTTAGAGCTCTCTCTCCACAGGTACCCTCTCTTACTTGAAACTTACCAAATAAAAGAAAATGGACCGACTTTGTTGTGGCAAAATGCTGAACAAACATTTTATGGAATTAGGGTTCCGAATTTTTGGTGGTGGTTTTGCTCAACAATCACCATTCCTAAATGTAATACTGTTGACTTTTCAGCAAAAAGGGTTTTCTGTGATACTTTCGGACATGTGCCCTTTGGTTTCTGGAATCACAACTAAAGATGCAGCTCTGTCAGTGGAGCTAGGGATGCGAGCATTGGATTTGGCTGTTGGCAGAAGAGCTGCATTGTCAGTTTATGCTGACGGTGATGATAATCGGGAAGGTGAGCAAAGCCATGATGATCCATCCACTTTGGCGGAAACTGGAGTGTTGCAAGTTGGTGGGAACCTTCTTATAAAGCTTTTGGAGAGCGAAGATGCAAAAGGTGGTGTGGTTCATTTATTGTTCCAAATTGCTGATTTTTGGTTGCATAATTTTTGTCTAACTTCTCAAATGTTTACATTGCAGAAATAAGCCAGATTTCTAAGCCATTGTTTAGAAAATCTTCATGGTTGAGACCTAAAGCCACAAGGCCTTCATCAAGAGAGATTTATTTGATCTGTCTAGGTTTAAAGCCAGAAGCAGAGAAATAGATTTTGTTTTAAAGTTCTGATTCAATTATTATTTTCTAGCTCAGTACTTTCTGAAATGCGATGGTTTTGATTATTTGATTTGATGACTTTGTAGTTTATAAAAACATTGTTCCTCACAAAGATATAGATAATCACAAGCATCAAAACACATAATTCGTGTAAGTATCATCAATAAAAATATACAGTGATAATTGGTAGTATTAGTAGTTCCTCTTCCTCAACGAATCTGTGTACGTCCCAGTGACCAAAGCCCTGAATCTTTGACAGGGGCGGGCGCTTTTACTGATGGGAAAACATTCCAAAATCGTAGTGTTTCATCCCCTGCACCCGTCACTATTGTCTGCAACACAATCCATAAAAAAAAAACTTAGAAACCATGGAAATTAGAGAAGCAATTACAGACAATGCAGTTGCACCAGGTTAACATTGTTACATTATAGTGCATGAAGCACAAAGTTCAACCCTGTGCATCTAGCAATGGTTAGCATGTTATATACTTATAGATGAGAAATGATGGACAAGAAACTTGTGTGGGAAAAGAAAACAGATTCAGTTTTTCAGTTGTTACATGACTTTTGATAAATAGACAGATGCAGTACCTGTCCATCAGGTGACATTGCTAGGTATAGAACTCTCATGCTGTGGCCAGTTAGAGTTGCAACCTTTGCCAATGAAGGGTATTTCCATACCATTATCTGATTCTGGGAGTACCCATGAGTACTCACTAGCTCATTCACATTTTTACTCCAAGCAAGGTTGCACACCTACATATTATTAAGCTTGTGAGATGAGATCCACTTGGAGATATGGATCCTCATAATAGAGCTAAGGATGAGAAGTAAACCTGACTTCCAGAGTCAATACAGTTCAATTGGTGTCCATTTGACGTATTCCAGAAGCGAATACACCTGTCGGCAGTTCCACCACCGGAAGCAAGGAGGTTGCTCTGGTGAGGTGACCAAGCAATGGCCTTAACTGCAGCCGTGTGCTCAGTTAATCGCAAAATGGGTTGCTGAGAGTGGTGATTCCATACCAGTAGCTGCACATATAAACAAGACATGAATTTGTTAGCACTGAAATCATTGCTATTTGGTAGAAACACCGGTGAAGATATAAGAAAAATATAAATAAATGTCTTCTTAAACAACTCTATTTTTGTAAAATGTTAAGTATATTTTAGGATATCATAAAAGTAAGTGTTGATAGATTTTATATTGATTTAGTTTGATATTATATTGATTTTGTCATTATAATATCTGAATATACAATTTATCATAAATTCTATCAGTAAAGACAAATGAGAGATAGGGATACCTGATTATCATTTCCACCAGATGCAAGTTCCCTGTCATCACTTGACCATTTCAACCCGCATACCTATCACAGAAGAACAAAAAAGACATTTAACAAACTTTCTACACCATAAGTAAGCCAATGTTGCAGGTTCAGATGATATTTTCCAAAACTCTTCCACCTCAGATTTGTGGCCAACAAGCTGGCTTATATAATCATTTGAAACCCTCATGTCATGTTGAAGTATGTTTCTATCCCTGCTTCCTGAAGCCAGAATACGCGAATTCCACGCCAGGACGCCAGTTCTTGTCTGATGACCACCCATAGTTCTGATCCTCTTACAGCGAGTTCCGTCCCAAATCTATATCAATGTTGTTAAAAATGCCCTCTTACAAATTCAATTTGAAAACCTTCAAATACATAACTAATATATGGTTTGATTTAACAAGGTACCTGAACTTGACCAAGACATGTACCAATGGATATATAGGAACCTTCCTTAGTCCATTGAAGAGAACAGACGCCATCCTGAGGTCCCAAGTCACATAACTTGGTTACCTGGAAATAACAACGAAATGTTTATTTTACTATATTCCTTCTTTTTTTTTTGCCCTTTGCCCAAGAAATTGACAAGTTTGTAGCGCCTAATTTGACACACCTTGCTGTTTGAAGCGCTCCAAAGATAAACACAAGTTCCGAGGCCAACCGCAAGAACATTCTGCGAGGACCAATCGACAAGATTCAAGTAGAAATCATCTTGGAGTGAAGGAGCATCAAGAACCTGCAAGGTAATCAACACTAATCCTTAAAACATCTTGTTTTGTTGTCACTGTCAACGGCTAAAAAATCTGCTCAATCATCAAGTTCTTATTCACATAAGATCAATTGATAATCCTATTTATTTGTCACTGTCACCCTGAAATATTGATTCTCAAATTCCCATAATGTGCACAATGAAGACAATTCTACCTCTTAGCGAATCCAAACAATGATCATAACACCCCCCAAAAATGCATAAAAGAAAATAAAAAATTGCAATCTAATAATAAATTAACCATTTTAGCTTGTTGGACATCCATAAAAAACCAAACAACTATCATAACATAATCCCAAAACAACTCAATTTTTTTTTTTTTTTTTTTTCCTCTTTTA
>NC_029791.2:12827891-12828828 GCF_000816755.2 Arachis ipaensis | reverse complement strand
AAACGAACAAACTTTAGCATTCAACATGTGAAAAAGTGAAGATTTTTACTTTGTGGGGTGTCTTGGGAACTTTCCGGGGAGGCTTAGGAGGAGTTGATGCCTCATTCGAGAGTCCATGATCGTGTCCCAAAATGGAAGGCGAGTAAGGGGAAGAGGGCCCTCCAGAATGGTCGGTCCTAAAGCGGAGAATGTTCTTGGTAGGTGAACTTTGACCTGCAGGAGAAGAAGAAGAAGGAGAAGAAGAAACAAAGTCAGAACCAAATAGCTCAGATTTCAACAACCTGGAATAAGCATCGTTCCCTCCTTCTTTGGAAGGGGAAGGCTTATCGATGAGGCCAAATGCATGGAGCCTCGAGGTAGATCTGCAGGGTATGAATCTGTCGCTGCAGGTGGAGGACTTGGAGCTTGATGGCGAGGAAGATGAGAGGTTGGAAATGGAGCGAGCTGAGAGCGAGAGCGAGAACGTATCGAGGCGCAGCGAGGCTCCGGACATTGCTGCCGGGAGATTCAGCCCCTGTTTCTTGATCTCAGGTGACTCCATTCTTGATTGGAATTAAGTTAGTTGCTTTTTTCTTGAATGAGGCTTGGTTCTTTTTCTTCGCTCTCTGTTGAAGCAGAGAGGGTTTTAGGTTAATCAAGATTCAAGAGTGAAGAGGAAGATTACAACGGTCGAATTTTGGTGAGGTTTACACATTTCATATTAAGAGTCGAGAGAGAGAGGAAACAGGAAAGTGGTCATTCTAACGGTCAATTCCCAAAACGGGTCCGCATGAGCGTATCTGCATTTGCATAATATTCTCATCCTTGGTTAATGATTTGTTTTGAATAAACTTTTAAAAAATCTTATTTTTAAGTAATATCTTTTTTAATGATCTTTTGAAAATGTAAATAATTTGATACTTTATATAAAATATTAATTTTTGTGTATTCGTTATTT
>NC_029791.2:12825729-12826513 GCF_000816755.2 Arachis ipaensis | reverse complement strand
TGGCTCCTCTAAATTTAAAAATATAATTTCCAAGAATAAAGTGGGCTAATCATCGTGCAGTTTGAAAAAAAGACTAAGACTAAGAGATAAAGATTGAAAGGCAGAGACTGAAAGATAAAAATTGACTTAAGTTTCTGTGTGTTTAATATAAAATGTTCTAGATTAAGTTATGTTTTAATATCATATTTAATTTAAGATAAATATGAAGATTTAGGAATAAATTTAAAATTTGAAAAGTTAAATAAGAGCATTTTTAATAAAAAAAAAAGCTATAAAAGTTTCGGTCTTTGTATCTAAAAATTTTAGTCTCATATATTCTAACTTTCTAAAAATATTGAACAAACTGAAATTTTAGTTTGAATCTCTGATCACTAAAGTACTCACTATCAGTTCTCTAATCTCATTCCTAATCCCAAAAAATAAATGCAATCTAATAGTATAAATGATGTATATTTTTAAATAAAAAAGAATAAATTAAAAAAATAAAATCTCTAAACCGTAATTAGTACTTGAAGAGGAAAAAAAAAAGATAAACCCATTGTAGGTGTTCGCGATGGCAGAAATTATTTTTGTTATGAAAATTTTTATGGTGTATTGGCTGAATATTGGTGAAGTAGGTGTTTTGCCGAAGTATAATGTCTGATTCGACACGCCGGGAGTGTGGTGCCTGAGCTCGTCAGTGGCGTGTCAGCACTCCGTCAACACGCGGGGAGCGTAGTGATGTGGTCAGCAGGGACAGGTGGCAGTCCGCTGCCAACACGCCAGGGGCGTGGTGCTGTGAAAC
>NC_029791.2:12798167-12825654 GCF_000816755.2 Arachis ipaensis | reverse complement strand
GGGGGGGTGCGTGGGGTGTATTGCCTGCCTGCATACAGGAAACAGCCCCCACTTCGATAACCAGCGAAAAGCCCTCAACCCCCTTTATAAATTCAATCTTCTCCCTTCCATTGAAGTACACAGGAGTGCTGAAGCAAGGAACCTAGAGAAAAAAAAGTGTGTATGAGGAGGAGCTTGTATAGCTTGAAAGAATAACAAAAAATTAAGTGAAGAGAGTATTAGTAGTAATAATGATAGTAGTGTGCAGTGTGAGTAGTGGTTTAGAAGAAAAAAAATTTGAAAAAAATAATTATTAGTTTGTAGTGATTAAAAAATGGTACGTAATTATACGATGCTTAAAGAACATATTATCAATTATTTGGATCATCCAATTTATGTAAGTTGACAAGTTATATTTTTTTATGTATTTAAATTTTTTTAATTTTGTTTTTTTTATGCATTTAAATTTTTTTATGTATAAATAGATAGTAGAAATATTATATTTTGTATTTTATGAATATTTTAGAACAAAATTTTTATTTGTAAAATGATCTGCCACAGACGTGGAATCTGATAGTCAAAAACTACTTACGCGCCATGAGATTCTACCACGTCTCTAGGATTGGGGTGATAAGAGGATTTCACCCCTTATTAGCTGCTCTGGTTGAAAGGTGGAGGCCAGAAACTCACACCTTTGTGTTGCTGGGGGGTGAAGTTACAGTGACACTGGAAGATGTCGTTAATATATTTGGCCTACCCATTGATGGAGAGCCTGTGAGTGGATGGATAGATAGTAGTGCCGACTTCCTGCAGAGCCAGAGCATCGCGATATTCGGTCGTGAACCAGAAGTCAATCGTTCTTCGAAATCCTATATAAAGCTGGCTTGGGTTCAATGTATCAGAGACGCAGAGCCGTTGGACACTGAGGAGTCTATTAGGAGATACGTTAGATGTCAGATCTTCTGTTTGTTGGGTTCGACCCTATTCGCAGATAAGTCGACCGCATACGCCCACGCGAAGTATCTACCGTTGCTTCGCGATTTCGAGCGGATCTATACTTATAGTTGGGGGTCAGTATGTCTCGCACATCTTTATAGAGCACTATGTCGTGCATCATGATATGATACAAAGGAGATGGATGACCCTCTTAATTTGTTATTTGTTTGGGCATGGGAGTGAATGCCATGTATTGTGCCTGTACCGAGGCAGACCCTTCCACCGGTTGAGATACCAGTTGCTATGAGGTAATAATTATTATTTTAGTCATGCGTTATATTCACAATGTATGTTTGATGTATGGTGACTTATTTAAATCTTTTCAATGAATCATGTTTCAGGTGGAGTCATTCGGAACAGACCACAGCGTGGTTATTGAAGACCGTAGCGAGATTTAGGCATGATATAGACTACATGGATGAAGTAAACATTTATGGTTCTTGTGATTCCTATTTCCAAACGTTAATGTTAGGGTTCTAATATACCAATAATATGAGACAGTTATAATATACCAATATTATGTGGCAGTCAGCATAGTGGACACAGTCAGCACAATGGGCACAGTCGGTAGGGTCAGCATAGCCAACACTCTCAGCACAGCCGACAAGGTCAGTCCGGCCAGCTTCATCAGCCTATACTTACCATTCCTGCCGATCATGAATGGTTTGACTTTTCGTCGCAGATTTCCATCGACAGTCACGGAGATCAGCAACTATAGGATTGGGCCAACACTGGTTTGGGTGGTTGGTCAGATTTTAGTGCTATATCTTCACCGTCAGGGTCGGCTGATCCACATAGGGCATCAGTAGATATGGATCATGGTATGCGGGGTCCTGCTTCCGACCACACATCAGGGGGTGCGTCGTGTGATAGTGGTTTCATCTCGCTGCAACGGGCATTCGTGGTTGTTGACAAGTACAACCCAGGTGCATTTGCTCCGGCAGAGGCAGATGGGCTGGCCGCTTCGACAGAGGCGGGTGGGTCGACAGCTCCAGGTGGGGATGACTTAGTTCGCGATCACCGTTTGACAAAATGTTTACCTCCGTCGCGGTTCGGTCAGGGCATGATGGGTAAGGGACTAAACTGGTTGGTGGGAAAGAAGTGAGCTTGGGTTTAGGATTATCAGATTTAATCTTACGAATTAAGTTAATGTAATTCGTAGTTAATGTTTTTGTATGTTGAGGTATGTAATTCATAGTTAATATTTTTGTATGATGACCTATGTAATTAGCAGTTAATCTTTGGTATATTTAATTCATAGTTAATTTTTTGTATAATATTAAGCTGACATTAACTGACAAAATGCAAATTCAAAAATACAAGCATCGACGAAAATAAACATCATTCACTTGCAAACTTAAAAACCAACAAAGACCTAGGTACCAGCATCGTCAGCAGCACTACTCGGTCCAGCACGCTGAGGACATCGACTCTGGCTATGACTCTGAGCACCACAAAGACGGCATATCCGAGGACCACGCATGTCGCGTGAGTCCATTTCATTCAAGTATCGGGTCAATTTGGGGCGACCTTTCGACGTTCACCTGTGGGTCTCTCATAAGCAGGCCATGTCTCGGGATCACCTAGTGGTGTAAACTCAAATTTATATACCTTACGAACCTCTGTCCTCTTGTACACATCATGCACATATAACTGCCAATCGAGACGCTGGTTAGTACATCAAGCAATAACATGGCGACATGGTAGCGTTCCACCTGAAAGTGCCCACAGTCACACGTCTGTCGTGTAAGATCAACAACTAACACCTTTTCGCTAGTCATTTTGTGCACCTCAAACACCTCATTTCGTCTATCAAACCGGTGCACATATTCCCAACCTGTTGCATATTTGCTTCGATCCGCTGCTATACAAATACGAAGTAAGTGAATCTAGCTCGCTTGCGTTCGTGAGTCTCAGAACTTTTCCGTGTAAAAAGTTCATTTAACCTATAATATGTTGCTCGAACCAGTGGCAACACAGGTAGATTACGGGAATCCTTCAACACTGAGTTAATGCACTCGACAAGGTTCGTCGTCATATGGCCCCATCGATGTCCCTCGTCGAATGCCAATACCCAATGTCTGAGTCCAATGGCATCGCACCACCTGGCATATGCCTCGCCTCGCTCTTCCAACCTCTTATAGTTAATGTTGTACTCCTCCACCGTTCTTGAATACCCTATATTGACAACAAGTTTTTGCAAGTGAGGGACTTTGAATGCCCTTAGGAAGTTGTTGCCGATGTGCCTTATACAAAATATCCACCATGCTCTTGGAGGTTGCTAGTCACCTCCGGAACGATTTACTGCTGCCCGGATTGACTCATGTCGGTCTGAGATCATACCCACACCATTCTTTCTAACAACATGCATTCGCAGATTCCTGAGAAAGAAGTGTCACGCATCAGTTGTCTCCCTTTCCACCAAGGCAAAAGCGGTAGGCACAATGTTCTGGTTTCCATCTTGTGCAACAGCAACCAGAAGTGTACCTTTGTATTTTTTATATAGGTGTGTGCCATAAACCTGAACTAGGGGCTTGCAATGCCTGAACGCCCTAATGCATGGATTGAAACTCCAAAATACACGATGAAGTATTTTTACACTGTGCGCCTCCTCATTCCCGTTGTACAACGGTTGTGTTTCTATTTGGACAATTGAACCAGGCATCTTCTGAACTATGACTGTGAGCCACCATGGCAAAACTTGGTAAGAATCCTCCCAACCACCGAAAACTTTGGCTATGGACTTCTGCTTTGCCAACCAAGCCTTTCGGTCACTGATGGTATAGTTGAACCTTGACTGGACTTCCGCTATTATAGATTTCACCTTGATGGACGGGTCAGTCTTGACTAATGACCTTATAGCCTCAGCAACTGTATCCGAGTCCAACTTGAAATGATCATGTGAAATCATTCCCATTGTGCACGTGTGCCTACCGTTGTATCTGTATATCTCCCAACAACTTTTTTTCCGTATCAAGCTAGCTTGGATAAGCCAGTCGCACCCACTCCCAAACATCTTGCATTTTGCATAGAACGTATGTGACTCAGACTCATACACATTGTAGTCAACTTCTCTAGAGATAGTGTAACTTCTAATTATTGCGACGACCGACTTTCTAGAACTGTATTCCATTCCAATCCGGAACTCTCCGTCCTCAAGATCAGCAACGCCTACAAAAAGCAAAAATCATCGTTCATTAATCAATCCAAAGTATAAATTAACAAAAATGTATTATTCAGTCATGACATACCTATGTTTGCATATTCGGGAAATTCCGGTGAATGTATGGTGTCGAGATCTAAATCACGCATGAACGGTGGAACGTTCATCGGTTGACTGCTCGAGGGATGAACCACTACATTCTCCGCTGCTGCCTCAACTCCTACATCACCATCCTTGTCTTCGTCGCTGGCTTCATAAGTGGCTTCGAAGTCCTCTTCGCTGTCACTATTCATTCCTTCGTACACTACAGCTCTATCATCCACTATATCTAAATCATTTTGAATCCCTTCCACCTCTACGTTTTCAAACTCAATATACAGTTCAATCTGTGGATGTCACATCTGAGTCTGCCGTTGAATTTGGAACATATTCTTCACACTCGCTTCGTCAGTGATTGGCATGATATCAAACTGTATTAGACCACCAAAAAACTAGAACAGGATTCCGGTACAAAATTCTGCTCACTCTCGTTAACATACCGTTCTCCATGCTTTGACAGAGACCATTCTGAAACTCCATTAACGCCATGGTGCATAGAACCACAAACAAAAATGGATTCTGGCATGCAAACCTCACTCCCTCATGAGTATTTCATATTATCTCACCATTGTGATACACAACCAAATTTGCGGTACCCTCCATGACACTACCAACACTCAAAGACAACTCTTCTTCGGAATGAAAATGGTACCGAGCTTTGCCTTATATAGAGGTGCGCATTCAACACGCCCCCCGCGTGCTGCCAGGTTCAGTGATGCGTGAGCATCTTTCCTATCTTTTCCTAGTGAATTTGCATTTAAATTATTGAGTTTAATCAAGAATTAATTATCTTTTAGCCACTATGGATGCTACTTTGAGTCTTGTGCAATTCTGTTTATTTTAGGTAGCATTTGGCTGGATTTGATGGAGTTTCCACAGAAAAAGAGAAGAAGGCGAATGATGCTGTCAACCCTGACCTCTCTGCACTCAAATCTGAATAACTCGAGTTACAGAGGTCCAATGGACGTGATTTTAGTGGCGTTGGAAAGTTAACTTCCAGAGCTTTTCAACAATATATAATAATCCATACTTCTCTTCCATCAACTTTGCTAAGGCTGCGCCTAACTTGAGAAATCTCAAGTTAGGCGCAAGACACAACAACAACACGCAAGTTATGGCGACTCATGGCGAGTTAGGCTCAAAGGAAACCAAGTTAGGCGCCATGGAAGCTTGCACTCTCGGGAGGGTACAAGTAAGGCCCAGTAAAGAAGGCCCCTTGTACCAAGTAAGGCGCCAATGCCCTCCTCTTAGCCAAGTAAGGTGCTAGGCCTTGTTACTTAATCCAAGTAAGGCACAGCATTAAAGGGCTAGATCAAGTTAGGCGTGGCCCCCCATGAACCATTCAAGTAAGACGTGGTCTACCCATGAATCAAGCAAGTAAGGCGTGCTATTCAGTCAAGTTAGGCGCCTTGTGTGGTGAACAGCATGAAGTTAGGCGTGGATCTAGTGAAGCCAAGTGGTCCCCACGTTACAAGGCGCGGGTTATTTAATTAATTCTGATTTAAATTTAAATTTTATTTTAAAATAGGAAAAGATATTATTTTAATTTTAGAAAATAGATTTTAAATTAATTAGGATTAGATATAAAAAGAAGAAACTTTTCTTCTGGGGATGATTCCACCTCAGCCCAATTTACAGTTTACCAGAATCCTAGTTTTCACTCTTTTCCATGAGCAACTAAACTTCTACTGTTAAGGTTAGGAGCTCTGTCTATTGTATGGATTGATTCTATTGTTTTTTTATTTTAATTCATGTACTGATTTATATTTCAAGAATTTTTTCGTTCTTTATTTTATGAAATTGGGTGGAACAGAAGTACGACCCTCTTTCTATTTGAGTTCTTGTATAACTTGGAAAAGCTCTTTGCTTGAATAACATCTTGAAAACATATTCTCCTAAATTTATGATTATCTGGATTTAACGGGATACGTGACATATAATCCTCTTATTTTTGGGTAATTAGGTTTTCTGTGGCATATAACTAGAATTTAACTTCACCCTCTAGTTGGAATTAATTGACTAAGGAATTGGCGGTTGATGAGAGTTAGAGGAGACTAAAATGGTCTAAGGAATTAGGGTTTAGTCATATATAGTTGCCATGACTTAAATCTTGCATGATTAAAATAGTTAGTAAGAAAAGTCAATCAGGAAAATAGATAACTCTTAAGCCTTAACTGTCTCTCCATATATTATTTCCAACTTATTTACTGCTTGTCTTCTGATATTCTAAATTTACTATTAATGCTTTGAACTCTCAAAACCATTTTCTGCTTGTCTTACTAAGTAAATTAATCAACCATTGTTGCTTGATCCATTAATCCTCGTGGGATCGACCGTCACTCACCTGAGGTATTACTTGGTACGACCCGGTGCACTTGCCGGTTAGTTTGTGGTTGTAAACTCCGCACCAAATTTTTGACGCCATTGACGGGGATTGATTGTGATTGACAACTATTCGTTGTTTGATTTCTTAGATTAGATAATTTTTTGTTTAATTATTTTTATTTTAGTATTATTAATCTTTGTTTTTCATTTTTTTTCTTTATTTTCTCTTCCTCTTCGTTCATCAAGCCCCTGTCTTCATTTCATTTTTTCTTATATATTACTTTAACGTCAATTGTGATTATTTCCACCTTCTTTCGTTTCCTTTTTTTTTTATTTTAGCCATTTTCGTTTTTTCCCTTCTTTATTTCCTTTTATTATTTTTATTTCTCTTATTTTATTAGTCTCATTTAAATTTTAAGCTTTAAATTTTTGAAATTTTGCTCAACTATTTCTTTTTAATTTCTGAAATTAAGTTTGGTGTTCCTTGGTTAGTCTTATCTTAATTTCTCTTATTTAATTTGCTTAATAATTTCAAAAAATTTTAGTCTTAATTTTATTAGTAATTTTCGAATTTTAGTGTTTATTTTATTCGATATTTTTATCTCTGTACACATGTTACCTCACTGGGAATTCTCTGCAATCTGACGTAGAGAGTTCCATCCCTTCTTGTCTTCTATCTGTTTATGCACAGGAACAGAGACAAGGAACCTCTCTTAGACTTTGAATCCTGAACTTGAAAGGACTTTCAGGTGACATTTGTAACAAATAAGACTTTACAAGGCTGTAGAATCCACTATGGATCCTAACAATGCTGCTAATGCCAATGTGGCAAATTCGAATGAGAATGAGCAACAAAGGAGAATACTTGGGTCTTACTCTGCTTCTACTGCAGATCTTTATGGAAAAAGCATTATGGTGCCTCCTATAGCTGCGAACAACTTTGAGTTGAAGCCACAATTGGTCACCTTGGTGCAACAAAACTGCCAGTATCATGGTCTTCCCCACGAAGATCCAAATCAATTTATTTCTAATTTTCTGCAGATTTGTGATACTGTGAAGACAAATGGAGTGAACCCTGAGGTGTACAAACTCATGCTCTTCCCGTTTGCTCTGAGGGATGGAGCAAAGCTATGGCTAGATTCCCAACCCAAGGAGAGTTTAGATACTTGGGACAAGGTTGTTACTGAGTTTTTTTTACTAAATTTTTCCCACCAAAGAAGCTGACCAAGCTTAGGGTGGAGGTTCAGACCTTCAGGCAGATGGATGGTGAAACTCTTTATGAAGCTTGGGAGAGATACAAGCTACTGACTAGGCAATTTCCTCCGGACATGTTCTCCAAATGGACCCAACTAGATATCTTTTATGAAGGTTTAGGTGAAATGTCCAAGATGTGCTTAGATAATTCTACAGGTGATTCACTGCACAAGAAGAAGACACCGGAGGAGACTATTGAGCTTATTGAATTGGTTGCTAGCAATCAATATTTATACTCATCTAACAAGAATCCTGTGAACTCTGAGGCTCCTCAGAAGAAGGGTGTTATGGAAGTAGAAGCTCTTAATGCTATTCTTGCCCAGAACAAGCTTATGTCTCAGCAAATAAATCTACTTACTCAACAGATAGGTGGCATGCAAGTCTCAGCTATCAATACCCAAAATCTTCCTCAAGAGGTCTCTTATGACATGACAGGTAATTTTGTGCAAAATAATAATTATGATTATGCTCAATCCTCATCTGAACAGGTCAATTACATAGGGAGTGGTCCTAGAAATCCCAATAATGATCCATACTCTAAGACATACAATCAGGGGTGGAGAAATCACCCAAATTTTGGGTGGAGAGACCAACCTCAGAGACCTCAGAATTTCAACAATAATTCTCAGGGTGGCTTCCAACAGAACAATTACAATAACCGCCAATTTCAGTCTTAGCAACAACAACCACCTCAGTAGGCAAACTCTAAATCCCAAAAAGATTATAATTGGGAGATGATGAGGAGTTTTTTGCAGGAAACCAAAGCCTCCATTAGAAACTTGGAGGTGCAAATAGGCCAACTGAGCAAGCAAATACCTGAGAGGTCTGCAAGTACATTCCCAAGTGATACAGTGGTAAATCCAAGAGAAGATTGCAAGGTTATTCAATTGAGAAGTGGTAAAGTAACTGACTCTGAGACCAAGGTCAATGAGGAGTTAATTGAAAAAGAAGCTCCAGAGGAGAAGAAGGAAGAAGTAGAGCGCGCCCCTCCTAAGCATGCAGACAACCTATTCCCTAATTCTCTTGACACTTATCCCACCTTGCCAAAGGCTCCTGAGTACAAGCAAAAAATGCCATATTCTCAGAGGCTTCAGAAGGCTTCCAAAGAAAAGCAATTTTCTAAAATTTTAGATGTCTTCAAGAAGCTACAGATCAACATTCCTTTTGCAGAGACTCTTGAGCAAATGCCTCTCTGTGCTAAATTTATGAAAGAGTTGTTGACCCACAAGAGGAACTGGAAGGAACAAGAAACAGTAGTGTTAACCAAGGAATGTAGTGCAATTATTCATCACAACCTTCCTGAGAAGATGCCAGACCCAGGGAGCTTTGTCATTCCTTGCACCATTGGAGATGTCACCATTCAGAGAGCTTTATGTGATCTCAGAGCTAGCATCAATCTAATGCCACTTTCAGTGATGAAAAACCTTTAAATTGAGGAGGTAAAATTTACTTGTATTTCTCTTCAACTTGCTGATCTTTCTATTAAATTACCTGTGGCTGTTGTTGAGGATTTACTTGTTAAAGTGGGACCATTTATTTTTCCTATTGATTTTGTTATATTAGACATGGAAGAGGAGGTAAAATCCTCTATTATACTTGGTAGACCCTTTTTAGCTACAGGTAGAGCTCTGATTGATGTGCAAAAGGGTGAATTAACCCTGAGGGTCAATGAAGAACAGGTGGTCCTTAATGTGTTTGAAGCCCTCAAGCACCCTAATGATTCTAAAGGGTGTATAAAAATAGATGTTATTGAACCACTTGTTCAAGAGGTACTGAAAGTTGAGGTACTTGATGACATTCTGGATCCTATTTCTGAGTATGAATTAGTAGAAGTTGATGATTCACCACCCCAGAAGGCTGTGGTTCACATGCCTAAAATAGAGGAGGAAGCCCCCAAACTTGAGCTAAAACCTTTACCTCCTTCTCTGAAATATGTGTTCTTGGGTGAAAATGATTCATATCCAGTGATTATTAGCTCTTCCCTGAAGCCTGGAGAGGAAGAGGCGCTTATTTCAGTGCTCAGGAGCCATAAAACAGCTCTTAGATGGACCATTAGTGACTTGAAGGGGATTAGCCCAACCAAGTGTATGCACAAGATCCTCCTTGAATATGATGCTAAACCAGTTGTGTAACCACAAAGAAGACTCAATCCAACCATGAAAGAGGTAGTCCAAAAAGAGGTAATAAAATTATGGGAAGCAGATATTATTTAACCTATTTCTGATAGTCCTTGGGTAAGTTCTGTGCAGGTAGTTCCCAAGAAAGGAGGGATGACAGTGATCAAGAATGAAAAGAATGAGCTTATTCCTACAAGGACAGTCACAGGATGGAGAATGTGTATAGACTACAGGAGGCTCAACACTACTACAAGGAAGGATCACTTCTCCCTGCCTTTCATTGATCAGATGCTTGAGAGGTTAGCTGGTCATGCTTTTTTATTGTTTTTTAGATGGATATTCTGGATATAATCAAATTGCAGTGGACCCTCAAGATCAAGAAAAGACAGCATTCACATGCCCCTTTGGAGTATTTGCCTACAGAAGAATGCCGTTTGGACTCTGTAATGCTCCAGCAACTTTTTAGAGGTGTATGTTTTCAATTTTTTCTGATATGGTTGAAAAATTCATTGAGTTATTTATGGATGATTTTTTTCTTTTTGGTAATTCTTTTGAATCCTACCTTAAGCATCTATCCCTTGTCTTGAAACGGTATCAAGAATCAAACCTTATTTTAAATTGGGAAAAATGCCATTTTATGGTTATAGAAGGCATTGTTCTTAAACACAGGATTTTAAGTAAGGGGATTGAGGTTGACAGAGCAAAGGTGGAGGTGATTGAAAAATTACCACCACTAGCTAATGTTAAGGCAGTCCGGAGTTTCTTGGGTCATGTAGGATTTTATAGGAGATTTATAAAGGACTTTTCTAAAATTGCTAAACCATTGAGCAACCTGTTGGTTATTGATGTTCCTTTTGTGTTTGATGCTGAATGTCTGCATGCTTTTGAAATTCTGAAAGCAAACCTTATCTCTGCTCCCATTATAGCTCCCCCTGATTGGGATTTACCATTTGAATTGATGAGTGATGCCAGTGACTTTGCTATAGGAGCTGTTTTAGGACAGAGGCATGGTAAGCTTATGCATGTCATTTACTATGCCAGTTGTGTGTTAAACGATGCCCAAAAGAATTACACAACTACAGAAAAGGAATTATTAGCTATTGTGTATGTTGTTGATAAGTTTAGGTCCTATTTAATTGGTTCTAAGGTTATTGTTTATACTGACCATGCTGCTTTGAAGTACCTTCTAACCAAGCAGGACTCTAAACCAAGATTAATCAGATGGGTGTTACTCCTTCAGGAGTTTGATATTGAGATAAAAGACAGGAAAGGGTCAGAAAATCAAGTAGCTGACTATCTCTCCAGAATTGAGCCTGATGCAGGAGTACAATCACCCACAGTTGTGAATAAAACATTTCCTGATGAGCAATTGTTCCTCATTCAACAGGCTCCATGGTTTGCAGACATTACAAATTACAAGGCCATGAATTTTATTCCAAAGGAGTACAGTAGGCAACAAGTAAAGAAGCTATTGACTGATGCAAAGTACTATATTTGGGAGGAATCGTACCTTTTTAAAAGGTATTCAGATTGTATAATCCAGAGATGTGTTCCGGATGAGGAAAAGCAGCAGATTCTTTGGCATTGTCATGGTTCTGATTATGGAGGCCACTTTGGTGGTGAAAGGACATCTACAAAGGTCATTCAGAGCGGGTTCTACTGGCCAACTCTCTTCAGGGACTCAAGAGAATTTATGAAGCACTGTGACAGATGTGAAAAAGCCATGAATCTCCCTGCCAACCATGAAATGCCACAGCAGGGGATTCTTGAGGTTGAGTTGTTTGATGTGTGGGGTATTGATTTCATGGGACCTTTTCCACCCTCACATTCAAACAACTATATTCTAGTGGCGGTTGACTATGTGTCCAAGTGGGTGGAAGATGTAGCTCTACCCACCAATGATGCCAAGGTGCTAATGAACTTTCTTCAGAGATATATCTTTAGCCGGTTTGGTGTCCCGAGGACACTCATTAGTGATGGAGGAAGTCACTTATGTAACAGACAGCTGGACTCTCTTCTGCAGAGATATGGAGTCCGTCATAAAGTGGCAACCCCCTATCACCCTCAGACAAGTGGACAGGTTGAAGTTTTCAACAGGGAATGTAAGAGGATTCTAGAGAAGACCGTCAGTGTTTCAAGAAAGGACTGGTCTAGGAAGCTTGATGATGCTCTCTGGGCATACCGGACAGCTTACAAGACTCCTATTGGCATGTCCCTTTATCAGTTGGTCTATGGCAAAGCCTGTCACTTGCCAGTTGAGCTGAAGCATAAAGCTTACTGGGTGATCCGGTATCTGAATCTTGATTCAGAAGCTGCAGGAATCAAGCGAATGCTTCAGTTGAATGAGCTTGATGAATTTAGATTTTCAGCCTATGAGAATGCCAAGCTCTATAAGGAGAGAACCAAGTTATTGCATGACCAGAAGATTGCCATCAGAGTCTTTGAGCCAGGACAGAGAGTGCTTCTGTATAATTCAAGGCTCAAACTCTTTCCCGGGAAGCTGAAATCCCGGTAGTCAAGATCGTTTGTGGTTACCAGAGCTTCACCATATGGTTTTGTGGAAATACAGGAAGAAAATTTAGATAGGAAATTTACAGTGAATGGCCAGAGGTTGAAGCACTATCTTGGAGGCGAGATCGATCGCCAGAGGTCCATTCATCTGCTGAATTAGCAGAACTGACCGTCAAGCTGGAAGCTAAAATTCTGGTGGTCAGGACCGTTTGTAGTTACCAGAGCTTCACCATATGGTCATGTGAAAATACAGGAAGAGAATTCAGACAGAAAATTTACAGTAAATGGCCAGAGGTTGAAGCACTATCTTAGAGGCGAGATTGATCGTCAGAGGTCCGCTCACCTGCTGAATTAGCAGAACTGACCGTCAAGCTAGTGACGTTAAAGAAGCGCTTGTCGGGAGGCAACCCGATGTTTTCGTATCCTTTGTTTTAATTATTAGTGGTTTGATTTTGTTATTCATTTAGTTTTGGTCGAAATTTTTACTGTTTTTTCCTTTGTTTTACGTATGTTTGGATCATGCAGAATTTCTTTGAAACAAAACAGGTTCTTACAAAACAAGAAAAAATACAGAATTACAGGATGCGCAGAGGCGAATTACTCTCAGGAGGGCCTGCGCCTAACTTGCGAATTTCCAAGTTAGGCGCCGTGATACACATCAAGAACCACTACTCTCGGGAGGGTCTGCACCTAACTTGAGAATTTCCAAGTTAGGCACAGCTAGGTGAGCTCAATTCGGGACAGTCCACGCCTTACTTCCAAGCATTCAAGTTAGACACACTCCTGCCTCAAGTAAGGCGCCAGTCCACGCCTCCAACTATCAAGTAAGGCGCAGGCCTTACTCCCTTGCCTCAAGCAAAGCGCCAGCCAAAATCAAGTAAAGCGCAAGGCCTTATTCATTGGCCCAAGTAAGGCGCAAGGTGCTGAGGCCTAGTCCAAGTAAGGCGCAAGGTGGAAGGCTTCATCCAAGTTAGGCGCAGCCATGAGAGACAATGCCTCAAGTAAGGCGCCAGGCCCTTCTTTGGCACCCATGTAAGGTGCAAGGCCTTGTCCCAAACCACAAGTAAGGCGCGCCATGCTTCATGTAAGGCGCAGCCCAACGTCTCAAGTCCTCCTCTCACCAAATCCAAGATCCTTCTCTATCTTCCCTATCTTGCCTATCTTTTCCTATCTTTACACCCCAACACCACCCGTGACACCCCTCTCCCTATTCCCATATATTCCCTTTCCCAAACTCCAACCACACCCCTGCCTTGAAACCTCCCCAAACTCCTGTGATCACCCACACCTACCCCCTCCTTCATGAACCATCAACCCCACCCTTCTATATAAGCCCGACTCCTTCCACTCCTTCTCACAACAATCATCTACCCCTCTTTCCATATCTCGTCCCCCAACTTCCTCTGCCTCCTGCCCGTGCATCTTTCCCCCTCCCGACACCCTAACCCCCTCTATTTAGGCCTCCAATCCTTCACGCCTTCCACACCACAAACTCTATCATACACCACCTTCCCAGCATTCTCTCTTCATTCCCTCTGCCTCCTTGTCCCCCTTTTCTTTTTCTGTTTTACTTTTTTCTGATATAAAAAAAACTTTTAGCATTGGCTCTTTTTATCTTCTATTCTTTTACTTTTTGGTTCACCTTCTGTATTTCTTTCTTCTCCCCCTCTGTATTTCTTTAGTTTGCTCGGGGACGAGCAAAGAGTTTAAGTTTGGTATTGTCGCTCTGATTTCCATTTTTTTTGTTGTAATGGCACCCAAGACTACACCTTCAAAGAAAAGAAAAGGGAAAGAACCGGCCACTAGTTCTTATGACAAAAACAGATTCAGGTCCAAGCTCCATGAAGAACATTTTTATGAGTATACTATAAAGAGGCCTGTAATTCCGGAGGTAAGATTTGCTCTGAAGTCGGATGACTATTCGGAAATCCAGTCTCAAATTGACAGCAGAGGGTGGAATTTTATGTGCAACCCGCACACGGAGGTTGGGCAATTAATGGTCCAAGAGTTCTATGGAAACCTATGGATCACATACAAGGACGTCAAGGGAGTGAATGAGAAGACTTATGAGAGTTATGTAAGAGGCAAGACCATTAGATTCACCCCAACACATGTCAAACAAGCCCTCCACCTGCTATATCGACCTCAGCTAGTCCCTAGTTACAACAGACGAATGAACAATAATCAGGAGCTGAATCTGGTTATTGAAAAATTATGCATTCCGGGTTCTCAGTGGAGGCTAGGTGCTGAGGGAAAGCCGAATCACTTGAAGAGCGCTGATCTAAACCCTTTAGCTAAAGGATGGCTGGATTTCATCCGAAGGTCCATCATAGCTACTAGCAACCGGTTCGAATGCACTGTGGACCGGGCTGTCATGATTTACAGCATCATACAGGGAGAAGTGGTGGAGGTGGAGGATATTATTCCAGAACAGATATACAAGATTTCCTCCAGCCCCTATAAGAGAGCCAGTATCAAATTCCCACATTTGATTTACCGCCTGTGTGAAGCAGCAGGGGTAAAGATGGAGAATGACGTCCCTATCTCTGTTGAGAAACCAATCACAAAGAAGAGAATGGAGGCCCACAGAGAACAGCGTAGAGTCCGCATGGAAGAGCAGGATGAGGAGGAAGCTCAGCAGGATCAGCCACCGCGCAGGGACAACATGACCCTCCTCAAGAATATTGGCAGCTTCTCACCACCTCCATCGAGCAGATGAGAGTCGCGAACGACAGCCACTGGTAGCAGCACACCGCGTATGTGGAGGATATGAGAGCGGTACAGGATAGCCGTTGGGCACACCTCTGCACCACCCTTGATGAGATGCGGGCTGCTCAGGAATTTCAGCGGCAAGAGATTCATCAGCTGCGACAGGACTACAGCCGCCTGAGAGGATCTCACGGAGTACAGCCTGAGGAGAGAGATCCCCACGAGGGAGATTGAGGTGGTCTAGTTCTTTTCACCTTCTATAATAGTTTGCCATTACTTTAATATATTCTTGTTTTCTGTTATTTTACTTTATTTATTGCATGATCCTTCATTAGATAAATTCCTAGGCTCTAGTTTAGTTATACTATTTTGAAATTTTCTGTTATTTGCTTTAATGTTGAAAGGTGCCTCATGTATTACCCACTGAGCTTGAAATCAAAAAGAAAGAAGAAAAGATGTGGTGCATGAGAAAGTGAGTTTAATTTTAAGAGGAGTCTCATTTATCCAAATGTGGTGGTATTTTCTGTGACTCTGAATGCATGACATGAACAGTGCATATTTAAATTTGAATCAAAGAATGTTGATGTACAAGGAATAGGAATTTAGAGAACTATTATGAATTCTCTGCAATAAGTAAAAGTTTAATCCTTGAAGCAAAAGAAACAACAAAAGAAAACAAAAAAAAAATAATAATAAAAGCAAGATCCAAGGCTTTGAGCATCAATGACTAGGGAGGTCAGACATGATTAAAAGCTCAAAGAGTTGTTTTCCTGGTCATATGCTTGTGGTGCGATTATGTCAAGTAATCCTTGAGACAGAACACTAATAGTCAAGATCAATTGCATTTAACAGAGTATGCCAAAGGCTTTGAGCACCACTGTCTGGGAGTAACTGAAAGGAAAATCAGAACTTAAAAAGAGTTCCCCAGTTAAGTGCTTATGGTGTTTTTGTGACAAGTGAAGCTTGAGATAAAACATTTAAAGTCACAGCTAGGCTCAAGGTTCAAAGCACCAAAAAGAAATTTGATGTGTTCAAGGATTAAACTGAAATATAAAAGACTAGAGAATTCATAATATTATCCGGATTCTAATTCCGAATGACAGTGGCATTCCTCTGATTCAAAGGATAATGAGATGCCAAACCTATTCAGGATTGCAATTGTAAACCCCACTTCAAGAAGAGACATGAGTTTAATTGAACTCTCACTCTCATGCATATTCACATCCTAAGCTTATATTAGTTTTGGTTGCTTGAGGACAAGCAACAATTCAAGTTTGGTGTTGTGATGCGTGAGCATCTTTCCTATCTTTTCCTAGTGAATTTGCATTTAAATTATTGAGTTTAATCAAGAATTAATTATCTTTTAGCCACTATGGATGCTACTTTGAGTCTTGTGTAATTCTGTTTATTTTAGGTATCATTTCGCTGGATTTGATGGAGTTTTCGCAGAAAAAGAGAAGAAGGCGAATGATGCTATCAACCCTGACCTCTTTGCACTCAAACCTGAATAACTCAAGTTATAGAGGTCCAATGGATGTGATTTTAGTAACATTGGAAAGCTAACTTCCAGATCTTTCCAACGATATATAATAATCCATAATTCTCTTCTATCAACTCTGCCAAGGCTGCGCCTAACTTGAGAAATCTCAAGTTAGGCGCAAGACACAACAACAACACGCAAGTTATAGCGACTCATGGCGAGTTAGGCGCAAAGGAAACCAAGTTAGGCGCCATGGAAGCTTGCACTCTCGGGAGGGTACAAGTAAGGCACAACAAAGAAGGCCCCTTGTACAAAGTAAGGCGCCAATGCCCTCCTCTCAGCCAAGTAAGGCGCAACATTGAAGGGCTAGATCAAGTTAGGCGTGGCCCCATGAACCATTCAAGTAAGGCGTGGTCCACCCATGAATCAAGCAAGTAAGGCGTGCTATTCAGTCAAGTTAGGCGCCTTGTGTGGTGAACATCATGAAGTTAGGCGTGGATCTAGTGAAGCCAAGTGGTCCCCACGTTACAAGGCGCGGGTTATTTAATTAATTCTGATTTAAATTTAAATTTTATTTTAAAATAGGAAAAGATATTATTTTAATTTTAGAAAATAGATTTTAAATTACTTAGGATTAGATATAAAAAGAAGAAACTTTTCTTCTGGGGATGATTCCACCTCATCCCAATTTACAGTTTACCAGAATCCTAGTTTTCACTCTTTTCCATAAGCAACTAAACCTCCACTGTTAAGGTTAGGAGCTCTGTCTATTGTATGGATTGATTCTATTATTTTTCTATTTTAATTCATGTACTTATTTATATTTCAAGAATTATTTTCGTTCTTTATTTTATGAAATTGGGTGGAACGGAAGTATGACCCTCTTTTTAATTGAGTTCTTGTATAACTTGGAAAAGCTCTTTACTTGAATAACAGCTTGAAAACATATTCTCCTAAATTTCTGATTATCTAGATTTAACGGGATACGTGACATATAATCCTCTTATTTTTGGGTAATTAGGATTTCTGTGACATATAACTAGAATTGAATTTCACCCTCTAATTGGAATTAATTGACTAAGGAATTGGCAGTTGATGAGAGTTAGAGGAGACTAAAAAGGTCTAAGGAATTAGGGTTTAGTCATATATAGTTGCCATGACTTAAATCTTGCATGATTAAAATAGTTAGTAAGAAAAGTCAATCAGGAAAATAGATAACTCTTAAGCCTTAACTATCTCTCCATATATTATTTTCAACTTATTTACTGCCTGTCTTCTGATATTCTGAATTTACTGTTAATGCTTTGAACTCTCAAAACCATTTTCTGCTTGTCTAACTAAGTAAATTAATCAACCATTGTTGCTTGATCCATTAATCCTCATGGGATCGACCCTCACTCACCTGAGGTATTACTTGGTACGATCCGATGCACTTGCCGGTTAGTTTGTGATTGTAAATTCTGCACCATTCAGCCAACCAGACGTCACCACATATCAGCATGCCCCCCACGTGCTGCCTGGTTCACCCAACCAGGCCTTGCCACGTGTCATCACGCCCCCTGCGTGCTGACTCAGCACGCCCCACGTGCTGCCAGCTCCAGCCAGCCATTTCTCGCCACGTGTCATCCACGCCCCCTACGTGATGTCGGTAACACGCCCCCTACGTGTTGAACCTCTCATTTGACACGTCCACCATGGTGTAAATACACTCCCTACACCCATTTCTAACCAAAACACCACCCTTTATTCCATAACAAAATTCTTGAGCCTCGCGATGGCGCTAGAAAAAAAAACGATTAAAATGTTATACGGTGACAAAATAATAAAGATTATTATTATGACATGGCTTAAGCAGGAGGAGCTTTAATTGCCTCTCATTATTTGGGATTTTGGACACATCTAATTTAAAATATATATTTTTATTTCAATAAATTCATTATTTTTTTTGTCATTGGAGTTACTTTCTTTCTACATATTTTCTTTTTTTTTTCAAATATATTTAGAAATAAGGATGACAAAAATATCCGCAGAAATGAGTATACGCGACGAAATTTTAGTGTGAACTTATATAAAATTTTTATGGTGACAAAAATTCGCTCCTACAAATAAACAAAAATGGGGATGGACATAGAGGTATTTACTTATAAAAGTTATGTTATATTATTTTGTTAGAAATGATTTTTATTTCATTTTCTTTTAATATGTATATTGAAAATTTTATGTGTATGTAGATTATATTAAATTTGTTTTTGGATTGAGTTCTAATATGATAAATTTGGTTAAATTGTATTTGATTATATTATGATTGTGTTAATTTTTTAATAAAAAATTAAAGATTAATATCTATGGATATCTGCAAATATCCGTCTGTTCGCAAAAAGAATTAAACAAGAATCTATAACGATGATAGAGTATAGATTGTATCATTTACTAATGAGAAGCTGTCGGTATTTTAGAATCTTTATCGCCACATTCATGCTATTTTTGCTCTCTACTAACGCTACTATCTAAGCTCAAAATCAATTAGTCATTGTATATTCTTATGCCCTAAGGCAGCTATATAGCCTGGACAAGAAGCTCGATACTTGGTATGCTTGCTAGAAATAAGTATTACTCCTGTTGGCATGTCTGGTCAAATTGCATGGCAGAGCTTAAACGGTAGCATAGTAGTTCCCGGAAAACACATGAACTGGCAGTCCTAAGCTAGTAGATATGGAAGGCCAGAAATAGATTTACCTTTGAGAATGAAATTGTCTCGGGGGAAGTCCTGGAGTCCGCTCACGAGCTTCTATAAGAAATTCAGACCAACATCTATTGAGAAACTTTGTCCTTAATTTTTACATTTTGTTTTAATTTTATCCTTAATATTGAATTTAAATTTTATCCATAATATTTCGATATACTTAAATCATGTATCAGAGTTGAACAATCTATAATATGACAATCCTACATAATATTGACACATCAGTTGAAAATTATAACATGTTAGTGACACATTAGCATACAATTATTACATGAGTATTTTTGTTAACACTGATAACTCTCAAAGATATAATTAAAACGAAAAAGTATGAGGAGCCAATGTATGTTTATATATGTGTACAATGGGGTTAAATTGAAATTAGAATTAAATTAGAGATAATTAATTAATTTTGAGTAGTTTTCAATTTAAAATTTGAATCAAATCATGATCCCGTTAGTTATGGCAATTAATTAATTTTGAGTAGTTTTTCATTTAAAATTTGAATCAAATCATGATTCAAATCAAAATCAAATTAGTATTATCTCATTCTTTCAATACGGTGTAAACTCTTCTCTCACTCTCTCCTCAAAGCAAAAGCTGGTACAGTGTTGCCACGGTTACCAGTCGCGTCCGCACAGGCCACCGTACGTAGGGAGGACGCGCATATTGTGTGAGTCGAGTTCGCAGCACCGCAGCAACCCAGACGTCCAGCGCCTCCATCACAGTCGGTTTGTGCCTTCTTCCTGTCGCCGGATGTTCACTTTCTCTGTGAACGTGGATGGTTATTCTTAGGTGCTTAGTTGTGTAGATGATGATTGCTGATTATGATTTGTACACGTTCACATTGGAGGTTTATTTTTGTATGATTTTGGATGTTCACTTTCTCAGTTTTCGTGGATGTTTATTCTTCAAGTAATTTAACAAGACCCAAGCAGCAGCGTTGGGATGATGCGAGCGCAGGGGCGGGGCTGGAGTTAAACCCCAAAGTGGTCCCTGAGATTCACGGTTTGCACCAATTTAGTCCCTGACTTACCAATTGCACCATTTATGTCCCCGACTTTGTAAAAATTGCACCAAGGTCGTCCCTAGCCACATCTCCGGGCAAATTAATGAACGCCGGCAGTGACCTGGCGCCCGCCCAACCTTCTTTCTTTCTTCTCTTCTTCTCTGAAACCCAGCCCAGCCCGCAGACCTCGACACCAACCTTCCGTCCGTCCGTCCGCCCTACCGCCGGCGACCACCGTCGCTAACCCTCCCTCCTCCCTTCTTCCTTTTCTTTCTTCCTTTTATTTCGCTAACACCAAACAAGGAATGAATTCTAAAATTCCAGTTCAATTTGGTGTTAAGTAAGAACATTCACCAAGTGCATAACCAAAATTCAATCTCAATAATCATAAAAACTTATAGAAAACTGCACAATATGAGTTACAATGCCTAATAAAAACAAAATTTGAAGCCTATGATGATCAGACATAAGATTTAACTTTCAGGCAATTTATCGAACAGGTTGTATGCAGGATTCATAAACAGCAATTTCAGTTTAATGTAAGCATCAATCAACCCAAAAATTTCAACCAGCCAATACACATTCAGTCCAGAAACATAAATAATCAACTATCCTAAGTCTAACAAGATCAGTAAAAGCAGAATCAAAAGGCACTGAAATAAAAAAATAATTAGAAAAAAAAGAAACAGACACAGAGGATGGAATGGAACCTGCGTTGAGGAGTGAAAAAAGAAGATAGCGTAAGGAGTGGAGGTAGTGTCGTAGCGGCACAGAGTTTCGCCGCCGCTGGTGGTTTTCACCGGAACTGGAAGGTGCAGACAGAGGTGGCGCCACGAACAGGGGTGTTGCGTACAGGAGGAAAGAAATGGAGAAATAGGGAAGAAAGAAAAGGAAGAAGGGAGGAGGGAGGGTTAGCGACGGTGGTCGCCGGCGGTAGGGACGGACGGACGGACGGAAGGTTGGTGTGGAGGTCTGCGGGCATGGCTTCTCACCTGGCCGGCGTTCATTAATTTGCCCGGAGATGTGGCTAGGGACGACCTTGGTGCAATTTTTACAAAGTCGGGGATATAAATGGTGCAATTGGTAAGTCAGGGACTAAATTGGTGCAAACCGTGAATCTCAGGGACCACTTTGGGGTTTAACTCGCGGGGCTGCAACTCACGTCGGCGACGCTGACAGTTGCAGGTCACGGATGTTCGGCCGCGTGAGGAGTGACGGAGGTTCTTCCGGCGAGGGCGTTGGCGCAAGGAGGCGGAGCGCAACAGTTCCGGTCGGCAGGAACGGAAGCTACACGTCACGCAGAAACAGAGCGGTAGGACGCAGGTTGCTGCGCACACGGCGGGACGGCGGAGAAAGGGGATTTTTCTGCGGAACAAACAATGGGGGGTTTTTGGAGGGTAGGTAATGGTGGGTGATGAAGGGTTAATGTGAAAGAATTTATGGTAAATTGGGAGTAAATATCACAAAAAACAACTAGAAATTAGGGATAATAATGTTTATAATGGGCCAAATAAACAGTCCATTGTATATATTGTATAGATACTTCATTGTCTCCCTAACAGGACTCAATTAAAACATATTTAAAACATTATGTACAAAACTAAAAAAAATAAAACATTAAGAATATTTTTAAAAATTTTAGAAACAAAATATATACTTTACACTAATTATATTTTGGAGACCTTAAATAATATTAATTAATTATCACTTCACTCATCATTCTAATGTAAAAATATTCTTCAGAAGTATAAAGGTTGCTCAAAAGCAGCGTTGACAATGTTACATTCATGGCCAGATCGTTAATTTGGAGGTAGTCATTTTCCACGTGCACCATTCTTTCTCCACATTTCTTACCCACACCTAACACCAACCTAACCCAAAACTATTATTTTTTATCAAAACCTTACATGTGGCTTAAATTTGAAACCTCCAAATAGCTCATTCCCTTTTGAAATTTGCCAAGAGGAGGAGGAAACCATGGAAAACGCCTTACTACTATGCCCATGAACAAGAGCCATTTAGTTTGATTTTCAAATACAATGCTCAACAACAAAGAGTTTAATAACATCCTTTGGAGCTTGGTCAAGGAAGACTATTCTAATTTCTAAGAATAAGGAGTGAAGGAAAGGAATTACAAGAGAAACTTATATGTAGCATAATATTTCTATGTTGGAAAATATAAAAGTTAAAAGTAGGAATCAACATATGTTTCAGAAACAAACAATCAATCCAATAAATACTATACAATCAGTTGAAATATTAGAATCAGAGTTCCTAAAACCAAATAAAACCAAGGAGACAACAAAGGTAACAGCAACACAAGACAAGAGAGAAAGAGTTAGCTGGAGACCACCTCTTAAAGAATGGTTGAAAGTAAACACAAATGCAGCTTGAAGGTATCAGCAACTAAGGCTGTAGGAAACAGAAGCAGCTTAGCTGAAGAGTAGAATGAGAGACATGAAGAATGGTGAAGAGTGAGAGATAGAGAGAAGAAGGTTCTGTTATTGAACAGAGTGATCAATCAAATCAATAGTTGAGATACAAGGGAAGTGCAGCAGCTATTTGTAGCTGGGGGTGGTTCTTCTAGAAGCTTCAGTAACAGCTAGTTAGCTAGGAGTAACTGACTAACTGAAACACTAACTACACTAACTAATTGCAACTGACACTAACTACACAATATACACGTGCTCCTATCATCATCTCTAGTTTTCTTTTCTCTTGTTTTCTGGAACATATACTTCTTGCTCCCTGGACATTTGTGTGACTTCAGTTACTCTCAATCTGTCTCTGAAGTGTAGGAACGCCTCAGAAGGGATTGGCTTTGTGAGGATATTAGCTACTTGGACTGTTCCAGGGATATGGTGTACTGTTATATCCTTGCTGTTGACATGATCTCTCACAAAGTGGAGATCAATTTCGAAATGTTTTGACTTGGAGTGCAGGATGGGGTTTGCAGCTAGTAGCACTGTGCTTTGGTTGTCACAGTACAGCAAGGGAGCCTCCTCTGGTGGGAATTGTAGTTCACACAGCAAGTTCTTCACCCAAATCAGTTCGGCTGTCAAGTCTGCCATGCTTCTGTATTCTACCTCAGTGCTGGATCTTGCCACTGCCGTTTGCTTCTTTGAGGCCCAGGACACTAAGTTTGATCCTAGAAAGACACAGTATCCACTGGTAGATTTCCTATCGTCAGGATCTCCAGCCCAATCCGAATCACAATAGGCAGTGATTCTCATTGAGCTCTGACTTCCATGTTCCTTCTTTAGTTGCAGTCCAAAGTTTGCTGTTCCATTTAAGTATCGAAGCACTCTCTTCACCATTTTCCAGTGACTTTCCAAAGGGGATTGGACAAACTGAGCTAGTTTGTGCACACTATAGGATATCTCAGGCCTTGTTACAGTCAAGTATTGTAGGCTGCCTACTATAGACCTGTAGAGTGCAGGATCATCGAACTTGGCACCTCCACAAGCTGATAATTTGACAGTGGATGGCAGAGGAGTGTGGCAGGGGCTGCAGCCTACCATGTTGGCCTTTCCCATTAGCTCTTTTATATACTTCTGTTGGGTGAGTATTAGATCACCATTGGTTGTTTTTGATACTTGAATTCCAAGAAAATAGTGCAGGCTTCCCATGTCTTTTAGAGAGAACTTGGCATTCAGCTGCTTTATAACCTGTTTGATTGTATCTTCAGATTCTCCTGTGACTATTATGTCATCTACATAAACCAGCACAAACGTTTTTGCTCCATTGAGATTGCTCACGAATACAGACACATCAGACTTGATGGATTTGAAACCAATATCTCTCAGCCCAGTGGCCAGTTTGCAATACCATTCCCTTGGTGCTTGCTTTAGGCCATAAAGGGCTTTTGTCAGTTTGCACACTAGAGAGTCACCCTTTTCATATCCTTGAGGCTGTTTCATGTACACCTCTTCCATCAAATCACCATGTAGGAAGGCATTGTTAACATCAAGTTGCCTTATTAGCCAAGAGTTTGCCAAGGCAATGGACAGAATTATTCTTATTGAGGTAGCTTTCACTACAGGGCTATAGGTTTCTGTGAAGTCAAAGCCTGGCCTTTGAGAATAGCCCTGAGCAACTAACCTTGCTTTGTATCTTTGGAGGGATCCATCGGAGTTATATTTTGCTCTGAAGACCCACTTACTTCCTATGGCTTTTCTGTTTGGTGGTAGCTGAACTAACTTCCATGTGTTGTTCTTCATCAAGGCCTCATATTCTAGATCCATTGCTGCTTTCCATTCTGGTCTGCTGAGAGCTTGTTTCACACTCCTTGGTTCCACACTTGCTTGAAAGACTCTTGGCTTAACTATGCCTGCCTTGCTTCTGGTTGTCATGGGATGAGTATTTGTTGTTGCTAGTATTGGAGGAGGTGGTTCAGAACTTGTGAGTACAGTTTCTATGTCATTGATTGGAATTAGAGTTCGGGTTGAGGACACTGCTACTGGCATTTGAGGACTGCTTACTGGTTGTGGTTGAGGAATTGTTGGCTGCTGTGTAGCAGCTGCCACTGTTGATTGCTGAACACTTAAGGGCAATGATCTTGATGAGTTGGTTGGACTTAATTGAGGTGTTGAGATTGGTGACACAGTTGTTGGTGTGGATACTGGTGTTGGCTGAATTATTGAGGCTGAGGCTGGGAGTTTTGGAATGATTGGTAGCTGTGATGTTGTTTGATTAGCTGACTCTACTGATGACTGTCTTTGTTGATTGAGCTCTTTCACACTAGAGAGTCACCCTTTTCATATCCTTGAGGCTGTTTCATGTACACCTCTTCCATCAAATCACCATGTAGGAAGGCATTGTTAACATCAAGTTGCCTTATTGGCCAAGAGTTTGCCAAGGCAATGGACAGAATTATTCTTATTGAGGTAGCTTTCACTACAGGGCTATAGGTTTCTGTGAAGTCAAAGCCTGGCCTTTGAGAATAGCCCTGAGCAACTAACCTTGCTTTGTATCTTTGGAGGGATCCATCGGAGTTATATTTTGCTCTGAAGACCCACTTACTTCCTATGGCTTTTCTGTTTGGTGGTAGCTGAACTAACTTCCATGTGTTGTTCTTCATCAAGGCCTCATATTCTAGATCCATTGCTGCTTTCCATTCTGGTCTGCTGAGAGCTTGTTTCACACTCCTTGGTTCCACACTTGCTTGAAAGACTCTTGGCTTAACTATGCCTGCCTTGCTTCTGGTTGTCATGGGATGAGTATTTGTTGTTGCTAGTATTGGAGGAGGTGGTTCAGAACTTGTGAGTACAGTTTCTATGTCATTGATTGGAATTAGAGTTCGGGTTGAGGACACTGCTACTGGCATTTGAGGACTGCTTACTGGTTGTGGTTGAGGAATTGTTGGCTGCTGTGTAGTAGCTGCCACTGTTGATTGCTGAACACTTAAGGGCAATGATCTTGATGAGTTGGTTGGACTTAATTGAGGTGTTGAGATTGGTGACACAGTTGTTGGTGTGGATACTGGTGTTGGCTGAATTATTGAGGCTGAGGCTGGGAGTTTTGGAATGATTGGTAGCTGTGATGTTGTTTGATTAGCTGACTCTACTGATGACTGTCTTTGTTGATTGAGCTCTTTGAAAGGGAATCTGTTTTCAATGAATACCACATCTCTAGTGATTATTATCTTTCCAGCCTGAGTTAGGCATTTGTAGCCCTTGTGAGTAGTGCTGTAGCCAATGAAAGTGCAAGGTGAGGATCTGAACTCCAATTTGTGTTTGTTATAAGGCCTTTGATGAGGAAAACAAAGGCATCCAAAGACTTTGAGGTCTGTATAAGGTGGCTTTTTGCCAAACAGCTTTTCTGTTGGGGACATTCCATCAAGCACTGGTGTTGGCAACACATTGATTAATTTTGCAGCTGTACTGAATGCTTCTCCCCAGAATTTGGTTGGCATGGAGGCACCAGCCAAGAGTGTGAGGCCCATTTCAACTATATGTCTGTGCTTTCTGGAAGATGAATTTGGGGAATGTCTTCTCCAGTGAGATGGCTCAGCATGTTGTTTCCTTCAATTGTTGACTCTGCTTGATCCTTCCATTGCAAGTAGTTGTTTTCATCCAGCTTCATGGATATAGGAGTCGCTACAAAGTTTTGAGCCATGATTCTTGCCTGATCTATGATTCTTGACTGATCTTGATTCTGATTTGGTTGTTCACGGAAGCTATGGAGCCAAGAGCTCTGATACCATGAAGGTATCAGCAACTAAGGCTGTAGGAAACAGAAGCAGCTTAGCTGAAGAGTAGAATGAGAGACATGAAGAATGGTGAAGAGTGAGAGATAGAGAGAAGAAGGTTCTGTTATTGAACAGAGTGATCAATCAAATCAATAGTTGAGATACAAGGGAAGTGCAACAGCTATTTGTAGCTGGGGGTGGTTCTTCTAGAAGCTTCAGTAACAGCTAGTTAGCTAGGAGTAACTGACTAACTGAAACACTAACTACACTAACTAATTGCAACTGACACTAACTAATTGCAGCTGATCATAACTACACAATATACACGTGCTCCTATCACAGCTTTTAGAAGCTCAAATAGAGATGAAGCAATAGCTTATGTTGTTAGAGACTCGAAAGGATCAATATTAAAAGGACATACGCAAAAGAATCTTAAGGGTCCAGCTTCAATAAAGAACTGGCTACTGCTTGTGCAACTTCTATATTCCCTTACATCTTGCAATTGCTAAGTAAAGTTCTCCAAATTACATCATCAGTTTCAAAAGGCATGCTTTGAATAAGCTTCAATGCTTCTTTTACTTGTTCGGACCTCCCCAAAAAGTTTACCATACATGAATAATCTACACATATAGATCTAAACCATAGTGGTTTTGCATTTTTCAGAAGTAATGGAGTCTTTTGTCCACATAACCCATATGCGCACAAGCTCTGAAGACTAAAATAAAAATTGTATGATTCGGTTTCATATTTAAAAGTTGTATATCCTCAAATAATTTAATTACATCCCCTTCAAGACCATGTTATGTATATGCATAAACCATAGCACTCCAAGTCGCATACTCTTTCTTAGGTGTCTTCTCAAACATTGTTAATGACCATATTTATTATTCAATACTAAATATTTTTTTTCTATAA
>NC_029791.2:12755722-12798080 GCF_000816755.2 Arachis ipaensis | reverse complement strand
GTATTTTCAGATTGAGATTTTTTATTTATTAGAATTAAATTATAAATTTTTCTTTAAACAGATCATTTTTTTTTGTACAAAAAATAGCTGATTTTAGTAAATAAAAAAGATTTTTCTTAAACAGATCATTTTTTTTGCACAAAAGATAGCTGATTTTAGTAAATGAAAAAGATAAATACATAACTATTTATATTGGACCAGGAAAAAAAATAGAAACCATAATAATTTATTGAAGTTTGTCCACTTACTTGCAAGGCCCAAACATAAAAAATATCTTTTGGGCAACGTAATTACAAGTCTATCCTGTATTAAACTTATGCAAATTATTGCGCTCCACACCAGTCTAATGAACGTCAGAACCGAACTGGTGTAAGGTTATTGGATCACTGGATCATTGGTTCAATCAGTGAGTTACTAGTCGAACTGGTTAACCTGGTATAATTAAATAATTATATAAAATTTAATTATCTTTATTGGTTCAATCAGTGAGTCACTGGTCGAACCGAAACAATTATATAAAATTTAATTATTTTTTTATTATAAGTACTTTTATTTTATTTTTATAAAAATAATTATCATTTTTAAATTTTAATACTTTATTAATTAGTTCATATTTATTGTATTATTATATTATTATAGGTGAAAACTCACATACAGTTGTTTTTATGTGAAGTTGATATTTAAGAACTGTTAGATGATTTGATAAGTTTGACTAAATATCATCTAAAATTTTTTAACTATTAACTTCATATGAAAACAACTGCATGTGAGTCTTACCTATTATTATATACTACAAGTATTTATTGAAAAAATAATATTAATAGATATCATATAATCATAAAAAAAATTGTGATTAATAAAATTTTTTTGTTTATCTTTTTAATTTGTATATATTTAATGAAATTTATAGTTAAATAAAATATAATTAATTTTAAAATAAGTGACTTTAGAATTAAAATAAATTGAATATAAGTAAAATAAACTATTATTATATATACTATAATTTGTCTATTTAATAATAAAAAACATCCCAACATAATAGTATGATCATCTTCCTTTTTTCATGCTACCATAAAACTTTCTATATATATAGTGTTGAATCCCTTGTCTGCATCTGCAATATATTCTCAAGGCTTGTGACATGTTTTAACGTTTCTACGTTTTTTAGTATTTACTTATTTACTATCAGATTTCCTTTTTATATTATTGTTATGATTTCTTTTTTATTCCGAATATGTAGTATAAGACTTTAGTTGCGCTGTCAAATAGCAATAGTAGCAGATATTCTTTAAAAAAATTGTCGTAGCTAAAAAATTAAACTTAACATTGATAAAATGACAATGTAATATAATCAAATTCATCTTTTTTAATAATTGTTTAATTAAGTAGTAGTAGGTGCAAGATTTTTTTTTTCTTTGATTAAACTGCAAATATATAACAAGTAACAATAATAATACCACCTACAAATATAATTGCGCGTGTGTATTTTAGGTTCATAATATTCTTTGTATTTGAAACTACAATAATTTGTTGTTTTCTAATTAAATAACGTGGCATATATATAATCAAAACAGGCAAATTTAAGTTGTCTCTCTCACATATATAAACAGGCAAATATCTTAGACAAGTTAACAATAATGTGATGATTATTTATCGTTCATATATATAATTGCCATTTAAAATACGGCCAAAAAAGCTTACACAGTTACACATGTTTAATTTCTTTTTTTCACTTCTCTCTCTTTCCGTATATCATTTTTAAAAGTCGGATTGGTTCAGATTTTGAAAAAAAAAACAGAAACGATTAAATTTTAATTGATTCGGATTGGTTTGGATTTGTGATTTTTAGTGAGTAAATTCAAACCGATTAAAACCAGATAGATTAGTTCAAGTAATTGAGTAGGGGTGGTAATGGATAGGGTAGAGTTTGGATCTAATCCTAACTCTACCCGCAGGTTGAGAATATCTCAATCCTAACCTTACCTACTTTTAATCCACGAATACCCGACTCTACTCGCGGATTATAGAAAAGATACACTATTATTATATAACTTGATAATAATTTAAAATAGAACTGACTTTTATGTAAAAAAAAATATTAAATTAACAATTAATGATTTTTTTTAGTGGCTAAGGATCTTTTACATTTAATGAGAGGTCTTTGATTCAACATCCACTTAAAACATATTTTTATATAAGTATATAATATATACATATATAGAGTGCGGGTTGGTCGGGTAGGGTTGAGGCTCAACCCGCACTCTACCCTACCTGCATGAGAACCCTACCCACTACAGATCGGATTGGCAACCCTACGCGACCGAATGGGATTGGATTGGGTACCCGCAGATAGGATACATATTGCCACCCCTATAATTGAGTATCCGACTAAATTTTTTTTTAGAAAAACTTAAAAAAATCATCTAAATATTATAAATATATAATAATAGTAATTAAAAAAAATAATACTTTAATTAATATCAAATTAATTGAGTAATCGGGTTCTATAATTTCAGAATCAATAACCGAACCAATTAAAATATTCAATTACCCATCGAATCTAAAACCAGTATAATTAAATTGGGTTAATTTTGGACAAATAATCTAATTATCCGTACTTGTGAACATCTCTATTTGTATATCAGATCAAAATTTACTTTATTAACACTAAATTTTGAACTAATTATTCACTTAACCTTCAATCTAACTCTTCTATTATTATATATTTTTACGTATCCATACGATTGAGTTTTTGAATTTTTAAAATAATGTAAAGTAATTCGAATCATTGCTATTTGATTCGGATCTAATCTAAAAAAATCGAGACATTTTGAATTTTTTTGTTAACACGAACAAAGTAAAAAAAAAACCTTTAAAATTATTTTAATATTTGACTCCAAATATCACTATTACCCTAAACCTAAATCTTGTATAATTAGCAAAATTTAACTCTTTGGTTTGCCAAAATAAAAAATACCATAGACATAAAAATAGAGTAATATATATTAGGCTAATAATAATTAGCATTATATTATCTATTCTTATTCTTAATATATAAAAGTAGGTACATAGATTTACCGACATTGCTTCTAAGTTATTTCTCTTCTTCTACTAACGCCATGTCAGCACTAATGCTTACTTGGCAAAATTTTAGAATCCACCACTCAAATCTTGTCAAATTAACTTTTATTTTCACATAAAAAAAATACAAAAAACAACTAAAAAACACAATAAAAACCAACAAATTAACTTTTTTCAAATCAATCCTTATTTCTAAAACAACAAAAACACAAATTAACATTTACCCTAACAAAAAGCTCACAAAACCAAAGAGCTTATTACCTTTCTCAAACCCTCATCCTCTTAGCACCTCTCCGTACCAAGATCCTATTTCCTCAATCCTCTTCCGGTTCCATCCTATTTCTTCCGTTCTCTTCCGGTCCATGAATCATTTTTTTTCCTCAAAACAAATTGTACATCGCGATGTCCATCTCCGGCGGAGCCGCATTGCATAAATTGCAGAAATAGAGCAAACTTCATTCCTCCTCTTGCGGTTTCCCTGCCAGAGCTGGATTCTGGGTCTCAGACCAACGTCACCATTCAGCGCCGCCAACGTAAGAAATTTGTCTCAGGTATCTTCCTAAAGATTTTCAACTTTGCCATTTACTCTTCTCATTGTTCAATTTCATTTTCAATAGCCCTATTTATTTGTTATAAATAATAACATTTTTAATTGTGAACTCATTGCAAGTAGCACAAGTTTATGTATTCCTCTTTTGTAAACGGTTCTCCAGAGCTCGATTCTGGGTCTCAGACCAACGTCACCATTCGGCGCCGCCAACGTAGGAAATTTGTCTCAGGTATCTTTCTAAAGATTTTCAACTTTGCCGTTTACTCTTCTCATTGTTCAATATCATTTTCAATAGCCATATTTATTTGTTATAAATAATAATATTTTAATTGTGAACTCATTGCAAGTAGCACAAGTTTATGTATTCCTCTTTTGTAAACGGTTTTGTCCAACGCTCACACCCAAAATTAATGTGCATTTAAAATTATTGCTCCCTATATACTATCGATTGCAATATTTCATCATCAAATTATAAATTGTTATTTTACATGTGGAGTACTTCTTCCACAATTTACATTTACGTGTTTCTCTTTTTCAAATTGTTATTCCACATGTGCAGTATTGCTTCCACAATTTACTTAGAATTGATTATCATTCTTTGACATGTCTTATTCTCTTTGTTGTAGAAGGATTTGCAGTGGTAATAACAGACCCGAAAAGTTAATACCCAAAATTGTTAGATGAAAATCAACCAATCACTATTTAGTAAAATGTTTTAAAAAAATTAAAACAAAAAACTCTTATCTATTATTATTCAATTGAAACATCAAGTACTAATTAAATGCAATAAACATACATTAAAAGTGTCATAATAATTGCGCGGATCTCACTCTAGTTTAACTTAATATTAGAATAAGACCCGTGCAATGGACGGGCTATTTACCAAATTCAAGTTACTTTCTTACTATGCATGGTCCGAAATAAAAAAACAAATACAAATTCATATAACAACCTAAATAAAAAACTATATAAAGCAATTGAATTGAGATAGAAATGCTTGTATAAAAAATTAAATTTAGTGAGGTCAAGATATTTTATAGACAAATTGTATTTAATTTGTTAGGTAATATTAACTATTTGAGATTTAATCATTCGGAACCAACATTTTTATCATTGTCAACTTTAGTAATTGTAAACTAACCCTGATCAACGTAAATTCATTATATTTTTAACAATTAAAGAGATATTTAAATAAATTTGATCAAAAATATTATAAAATCAGATTAGAAAATTGAGATAGTAATTCTAAAATCAATAATAACTAATTAAAACAATATTAGTACATCAAATCTTATATATGAACACCTATATCTAATATATATCCCGGAGATATTTAAGTTTTAGTGAAAAATCAATAACAACTTTGATTCCAACTTGTAAAAATAGACATCATAGTTGTACACTTTCACACCATCAGCTATTGTTGTAAGTCTTTTTTTCCTTTATATGTGTGCACTCCAACAACTATTTATACTTCCGATCACCTTTGTCTACACAAATGTCATAAACCTACAAAGTAATAAAATAAAATCAACAATAATTATCCTATATTGATTTACAATCTGAATTTGGAATCTATCGAAAAACAGTAACTCTGAAAAACAGTAACTCTAGTCTCTAAACTAAGAGATATACCTTAAAAGCACAACCATCTCTTTTAAACTTCCTGTGTTTTCTCAAGAGTACTTTAGGGAGATTTGATCTGATTCATTCTCAATTGCATCTATCAGTTATAGGAAGAACTTGCACCATGATTCCAGTCAAAAAACGATAATGCCTTAGGGAATGAGATGAGATGAGATGAACAAACAGTACCAGTCAAAATATAAAAAAATGATACTCAAGACATGAACACAATTGAACAAAACAAAAAAGATACAATTTACAAATTCAAAGTTATGAACATTACATCTTCATAACTTTGCAAGATATAATCCTTAGGCAAGTCAACTTGAGAAGCAGACTGAAAAAACAATATTTGTAGGAAGAGACTAACGTGTTTATCGATTAAAACAACCGTCAACAATGCTACATGAATACATGTTTAAATTCAAAGTGAGGCAACATATAAGTGGCAATGGTGTTAATGGCAACTAAACCATTAACCATATATGATCTCCAAGTTAAAATTGAAAACATATGCAGTTTGAAGCACAAGCTTATTCATGATGATGAATTGAATATTCCACATATGAAAACATCATTCATTTACTTTTTATCTTCTGGTTTCAGCTTTACACCAATATGCCTCATATCAAAAATAATTAAGTCAACTTCAAATCGCATATAAGTCAGAAAAATATCTACATGTGATTATCCAAAGAGTCCTTTCCTAATCTTACACAGGTCTCTATTATGAGACAAAAGTCACAGGATCAAGCTCTATCAAAATATTATGATAGGGACATGAATATAATTTAATTTCCATAACATACATCCTTTACCCAAACTATAGCAGCATCAAATCTTATAAAAGAAGATCACATAGTCGAGCCATCGCTTCCAAAAGAAATCACTTTAATATATGATTTGTACTTAATATCTTTAATATAGTGTGTTAAAGATCCTAAGAACATACAATGACTCGGATGATTTATTTACCTCTATAAAATCTCCCTAAAAATGATTTGTATACATTAAAAGAATTCACCAGTAAGGAACAATTTTTAGTATACAATTTCTATCAATGTTTTGCAATTTCCTTTTTCATCATGCATGAATATTATCTGGTTCGGTCCATGAATCTATTCTTTAACTGATATGATCATTGTGATATGATCATCCATCTATATATACCTAAAAAATGTGATTCTTAGTGTGTAATCTATATCTATTCTCTTCTTCCCTCCATTGCATATATATCATTATGAAATTATGCTAATAATTGTGTACTAAGTGATTATCAGACCGAAACACCAAGTCATAGAGAATAGAGCACACCTCTGACTTTTGGATAATAAAAACAAAGTACATCATGTTCAATATTTTATCCAAAAAATGTTTACCTAGCCAATTCAGCTGAGGGTGTCACTTGATTGGCCTCACTCGGGGCTTCTTGCCTTTTCTGACTTGCCTCTTATGTAATTTCTGAAACAATAGCATAGCACGATTGATCAAGTTTATCCGTCATGTCTGGCTGTGATACAGTTGGCGGGAAACTCCAGGTGGGGAGGTCAACTCACTTACATAATATAGTATCTCCTGGATTAAGGGAGACTATACCCTGTGCAATGACTTTTCCGCTTTTGCATCTACCATTACTGGCAATAAAGCCTCCATCCAGTAGATCTTAAGTTAGGATTCTCGAATGGGGAGAGCTACTCCTGGAAGACTAAGACTGCTATTATCAATATAAAGCATAGATACATTAGAACTCGCTCTTCTCTAAGACCATCTCAAGGTCCTCTATTTCCAGCTAAAGGAAATAGAGAGTCTAAACCCTTGTCCGTTTCTCTCCCTGCTTGCCTCACCTAAAAAGCCTAAAAAGGCAGGAGGCTTAGCTACTAGTCCGAAAGCCAGAAGCCGAAGGAAAATGAGACTCGCTAAGACTAGGAAAAGAGCAGCTAGCTAACTAGCTGATAGAGATGGCAGAGCTCCTTTCTCACTAAGAGCAGCAAAGGCAAATACCACTACCTTGGCTCCCTCCCTTGCTGATAGAGCGCCATAAATTGGATGCAGGGGCCTAACCTAATAAGATTGGCGGGTAGGCCTGTTTCAGCCAAAGTTGATCGATGGCTCTGATGCCCATCCAATGCCCTAGGAATAGGATCTCCGAATAGTAACACGGTAAGGCCAAAGGAGCATTTGAATGACGTTTTTTGCTATTTACAACTAAAAAACCCTTTTGCTGGAGCGATCAAAATTTGATTATACCCCCATCTAACTTCACTCACTTGAAAGCTTGAAAGAGATATTCCCTCTAATAAGGCATTCATGAGCTTACCTGTAACCTGTAACTGGACTAACTTCGCCTCCCCCTAACTCTACTCTGGATAGCTTCTTGCGTGCTCAATTGACTTGAAAAGCAGATTCCTTGATAATAGGAAGAAAGCTTTGACTTCTAGGCTTTCTACTTTCTCTTCTCGCTCATTCCCGACTAATGGCAACCTTTACTAGTCCGGTATTATAGCTTTTTTGAACCTACTTCAATTTCAACCCTCATCAAATCCAGATACCAATCCAATGAGTTCGATGATATTTCCTAGAGCTTCCTGCTGTTCTTATTACAGCTTCCCCTCCATGTGCCCAGAGACTCTCGTTTTGCGAGAAGAATAATATAATAATTAAAAATGAGATTATTAGTAGCACAACAACTACATCATCTCCAAGGATCAATGGCACAAATTGAATGGTGAATATCTTAAGCAATATCATCTAAGCTGAAAATAAAATCATGACAATTGAATACACATAAAAGTTCAAATCAGAGGGAGAGGAACAACACAAAAGGCAAGAGAGAGCAATTTAAAACTTTCAGCAATAACACAAAATTAGGATGAATACATCTCTTATTACTCTGCCGCCTTCTTTGTACTTCTAAACTGCAATTGAGCAGCTACATCCAAGTTCATCATATCAAGGGCAAAAAGATGCGATTGAACTCTAACACACAGGCTAATGGAATTACTATAAAATTCAAGTTCATGATCTCTTCTCTAATATAATGCTAACAATCAATTAGTTAACCAAAAAATGTTTGTTTTACACATAGTGACCTTTTTTTCAAATTTCAATTAGTTAACTAAAAAATGTTTACTTTTCAAAATGGGGAAAAGGAAATCTATATAATTTTCAAGTTGTTATAGTTATAGAAAATAGTCAAGAGCATGGTTCAATAACTAAAAAACTGCCAACAAACCATAACATAGAACTGCAGCAGTGGTATATACCGAGTTCATAGAAATCGCAATGCAAACTAAAAATTGGAAAGCTACATTCATCATGCATGTATAACATAAGAAAAAGAAAATTAAAGCAAATAATTTATGAACTATTATTAGTATTATTGCTGCATATTCACAAAATATTGCATGTAATACATGACTTTAACCAATTGCGTTATCTAGGTGCCCTTGAGTCTTCAATATTTATATGTGGAATGAAACTTATTTTTAAAGGAAACTCAAAACCAAATATACAGAAGTTAGTTATGGAAGGAAAAGGAAGAACAAAATTAGTTAAATACATATAAACTTAGTTAAATATTAATGTTTGCCATCCAAAAAGTAAACTGAACAAATTAAAGAAGAGACAAAAGTCATATAATATAAATAAAAATAGGTAAAAAAAATAGCAATTAAGGCAGATGCATCATTCATACCGCTTTAGCAGGCGCAGCTTTAGCCAGAGTACCTTGCCAGCAAATTTCACACCTTGAGCTTTGCCAGGGAAGTTGTTCCTTAAAAAAGGAATCAAGTTTTCAAATTACTTATGTAAAAATTCTAACTTAGCAAAAACAAATAATCTATCTTATATTGGACTAAGAACACAACCAATAATTTCAATTAGAAACCACAAAGAAAGATATATTTTGCATATTCCAATTATTGAAAATCAATTCTTCTAGATTGTTGGTAACAGATGAAATTACTAAACTTATCTCTTCTTTCAAAGGAACCATGGACAACCCCAAAAGAAAAAGATTGCTTTCAACATGTTTTTTCTAAAATCAAACACATAAAAACACTAAGAATTAATCTCCATCTTTTCAACTACTTCTCTAGTCACAGGCTCATAACTAGTGAAAGTGTGAAACTACTGTTTTCTTTTAGTTCCCTTTAAACAAATGCTGTTTAATCCCAAATAATTTACAGGTACAATGAACATTAAAAATAAAAAAGATAAAACAATTATTCTAATAAAAATGTTAACATATTTTATACCAATCACTGATTGCTTTGATAGTTGACTTTTAATATATACATGGTATAAATCATAAATATGATATGAAAAAAAAGTAATTAATTTACTCAGATCATAATTCACTCGCCATCCGTCATCACCGCACTATTTTGCCAATTTCAAGAGGACCTTTTAGTCAAAACTATGGAAACCCAAAAATGCCCCTTTAGTAGAAGATAAGAGGGTCAAAGTGTGGTCCATGTCTTGGTCAACGAACTCAACACATGCTTTCAATTGCAGGACAGATTCGTCATTCACATTTTAAAAAAATTAAGAAATAAGGAAATTGCATAAATTAAAGAGCTATCATAAGCAAGGATCGAAATCCTCTCTACATTGCCTCACTATATAACAAATTGATGTTCTGTGAGACCCTCTTGTTCTTCTGCCTCCTCATCAAGCATGAAATTAATTTCTAGAACATATCCATCCCACTTCATCTCATTCACAAGTAGACAAATTTGCTCATATATCTCTTCAAATCTTGGATGTGCCTTGTCTCCCACAAGAAATGCATGTACCTCATTTCTTACTTCAATCCAGCTACAACCAGGCTCCTTCTTTAGCTTATAATTCTTCATTATATTTCTTACTTTTGCGACCTCACCCCACATTGCCGCATTAGCGTATACATTAGATAAAAGAACATATGCAGAAGAATCTTGTGGGTCCAGCTTCAATAAAGAACTGGATGCTACTTCTGCGACTTCTATATTCCTTTGCATCTTGCAATTGCTAAGCAAAGTTCTCCAAATTACATCATCAGCTTCAAAAGGCATGCTTTGAATAAGCTTCAATGCTTCGTTTACTTGTCTGAATCTCCCTAGAAGGTCTACCATACATGAATAATGCTCCATCTGTAGATCTAAACCATAGTGGTTTTGCATTTTTCGGAAGTAATGGAGCCCTCTGTCTAGATAACCCATATGCGCACAAGCTCTGAGGACTGAAATAAAAATTGTATGATTTGGTTTCACATTCAAAAGTTGCATATCCTCAAATAATTTAATGGCTTCTTCTCCAAGTACCATGATATGCATATTGACAAACCCATATTTTATGATATATTTTGTGCTTAATTTGAGTGATTTATTCAATCCTTCACCCACTTATTCATATTATTTGCATGGTTTTACTTTCCCTTCCTCATTATGTGATGTATGTGAAAAACATGTTTTCCTATGCTTTAAAATTAATTATTTTAATTACCTTTATTTCCATTCGATGTCGTGATTAGTGTGTTGAGTAGTTTCAGATCTTCTAAGGCAGTAATGACTTAAAGGATGGAAAGAAAACATACAAAAATGGAAGGAAAGCATAAAACTGAGTTTGTGAAGAAACTGGCATCCACGCGATCGCATGGGCGACGCGGACGCATGCCAAGCGCGGAGAAGCAGCAACGCGGCCGCATGACTAACGCGACCGCGCGCCTTGAGCAGAACAATATGACGTGGCCGCATGACTGATGCGACCGCGTGACAAGGAAAACTCCGAATGACGCGACCGCGTGACCCACGCGAACGCGTGACAGAGGCCACGCACCAGAAATTGTAGAAAACGCTCCCAGCGAATTCTGAAGCCCTTTTTGGCCCAAATCCAAGTCCAGAAGGCATAGACCAGAGGTTATGAAGTGGGAGAATGCATCCATTCAAAGAGAGTCTCCACTTTAGTTAGTTTTCATGATTTAGATTTAGTTTCGAGAGGGAGATTCTCTCCTCTCTCTTAGGATTAGGATTTAGGATTTCTCTTAGTTTTAGGAGTGACTCTCGATCCTAGGTTCAATGTTCTTTTACTTTATATTTATCTCTTACTTTCAGATACTTTAATGCTTATATTAGTTATGTTGCCTATTTGGCTTACGCTGCATTCATGTTACAGATTACTCTTTTGAATTAATGTTATTTGAGGTATTTCAGTTTAATATTGCTTTCTCTTATTTACATTATTGTTATTCCCATCTGAAGACATTTTTATTCCAGTAGATTTATTTTTCTTCTTTTGGTTTTGGTTAAGAAATCAGTAACTCAGGAGTTATCAAACTCAAACATGATTGATAATTGTTATCTTGTTAATTAAATTGAACTTCAATAATCCCAATCTTTTCTTAGGAAATAATTAGGATTCGAAGATCAAACCAATTAATCATTTGACCTTCCTTTATCTTAGTAAAGGTTAACAAAGTGGAATTAAGATTCAATTCTCATCATCATTGATAAGGGTAACTAGGATAGGACCTCTAATTTCTTATACCTTGCCAAAAGTTTATTTACAGTCATTTATTTATTTTACTTGCCATTTAAATTACTTGTTCTTCATTTACTTTAATTGCTAATTAAACCATTCGCTCCTCATTCTCAAAACCCCAATTTACAACCTCCATAACCAATAATAAGAACATACTTCCCTGCAGTTCCTTGAGAAGACGACCCGAGGTTTGAATACTTTGGTTATCAATTTATTTAGGGGTTTTTTACTTGTGACAACCAAAACATTTGTACGAAGGGATTTCTGTTGGTTTAGAGACTATATCTACAACGTGACTGTTTTTATGAAATTCTTTACCGGCAAAAATCCTAACGTCACATATGCACAAATCATAGCACTCCAAGTCACATAGTCCTTCTTAGGTGCCTTCTTAAACATTAGTCTGGAATCCTGCATATTTCTACACTTTGAATACATATCTACAAGAGTGCTAGCTATATACACATCTGAATGCAACTATAGCTTTAAGATTTGAGCATGAATTTGCTTTCCAAGTTCAACAGTAGCCAAATTAGCACAAATATCCAAAACTGTAGCATAGGTGAAATTGTCAGGTATGACACCCATTTCCAGCATCTGTGAAAAATGCTTTTGGGCATTTTCACTTTGCTTTTGCGATGAGAATCCTGAAAGTATTGAATTCCACGAAGCCATTGTTTGCCCCTCCAATATGTAATGAATCTTTTCAGCCTCCTCTAGCATTCCACACTTGCAATACATATCAACAAGGGAACTGCCAACAAAACTGTCTAACCCCAACTCTGACTTAATAATTTGTCCATGAATCTCCATACCATAGTTTAAAGCTTGTTGGGCAGCACATGCTTTTACAACACTACCATAAGTAAAATCATCTGGTTCCATTGTTGACCACAGTATTGAAATGAAGAGTAAAAGTGTTGTCTCTACTTCCTCATTTTGTTCATGAGCTAAAATAATTGCATTCCAAGAAACAACATCCCTCTTTTTCATCTCATCAAATATTAAACAAGATTCCATCAGACCTCCACATTTACCATACATGTCTAAAATAGCATTTGCAACACAGATAACAAATATTAAACCACATTTGATTGCTAATCCATGTAGTTGAATCCCGTCCAACCAGCTTTTGATTGCCGCACAAGCAGTCAAAGCACCAGACAAATTAATTTCATCAAAGCCAAGATATGACCTTTTTAAAGATTGAACATTTTCTAAAGCTTTAAGACCCTGGTCTTGACGAGCATATCCAACAATAATGGCATTATAAGATTGCCGAGTAGGATTGGGCAATGAGTTGAAAAGCTTTCGTGCATCGGACCTTCTGTTGCATTTTGAAAACATGTCCAAGGTGGCAGTTCCCACTATAGTATCATATTCAAAAGAAAATTTTAAAGCATGACCATGCAATTGTCTAGCTTCTTACACTTTGAATACATATCTACTAGAGCACTAGCCGTTACAATGTCATTATCGAAACCCATGCGACTTGCAAGGCAGTGCACTTGAAGACCTAAGCAATAGTCTCCAATACCTGAATATGCCTTTAGAACAACAGCAAAGGTAGCATAGTCATGTGGAATTCTTAGTGATCTCATCCTTTTAAAAATGTCAATCGCCTTTTGATCAGTGCCATTTTGTAAATAGCACACGAGAGTATAGAGTTCCAAGAAACCACATCTCTCTCTGGCATTAAATAAAAAAAGTACAGTGCAAACCCTATGTTCCCAATTCTAGCATAGCCAAACAACATGGTGTTCTATGAGATTATATCCCTTTTTGGCATTCTATCAAACACCTTGAATGCGTAGGTCATATTGGAACATTTACAGTAGAATTGAAGCAAACAATTGGTAACATAGATGCTGGGCACAAAAGTAGTTACTATCATTTGGGCATGGGCTTGATTTCCAGGATTGAGGACTCTAAGAGAGGAACATCTTTGAAAAATGTGGGAAAATGTTAATTTCTTGATGGGATTCATTAGAATAGTGAGGGAATATTGGAAATGGGCCACCGCTAGGGGAATCAAGACATCACCATTTGCGAAGTACCGCAGCGCCAAGTCTCATCGGAAGTCCACCGTGATTCTTTGGGGGCGTCATGGGTTTCTTTTATATGTTGCTTCTAGCGACGTACACGGGTGTTTGGACTGGGTTTACCTTCGTTAACATCGGGTTTAAAATGAACTATGATATATGTACACAAATAGAAATAATTAATAAATTAGTTATCCATATAGAATTTATGTTGACATATAAAATACAAACTGAAAATATGTGAAACTATACATGTATTTTTACAAAAATATATAGCGACTAATTTGGTGACTAGTTTTAGTATACACATAACATTTTTGGGTCTCAATATTCATCAAGTCGATTTTCTAAACCTTTATTCAACTCAAATCCGATAAAACCTATATACCATTAGGTCAAACCTATACGCTTATACCATATTTTTTTTGTCATACAACAAGATACAGTCGCACACATTACATGGATTCCTTTTTCCATTGCTGGCTAAAGCTAGATTCGAACTCAACTATGGCTCTTTGGGAGGTATATGATATGCCGCTTGAACCAAGCCTCCAACCAAAACTTATATTGAATCTAACCAAAGAATGAGTACAGTGACCCAATTTAGATTAAACCTGTCCAGGGTTGTCCCAAAAAACTGGGTCCTGTCCAATCCGAGTCCTGTACATAATCTACTTCTTTTGTGAAATTTTCCAAGGGAAGAGGAAACAATGGAGCACGGCTTGCTACTATGCCCATGGACAAAAGCCATTTGGTTTAGTTCACAAATACAATGTTCACCAACAAAGAGTTTGATAACATCTTTTGGAGCATGGTTAAGGGAGACTATTCTAAGAATAAGGAATGAAGGAAAGGAATTAAAAGAGAAACTTATATTTAGTCTAGGATTTCTATGTTGGATAATATGAAAAAATAGGAATCAACATATGTTTCAGAAACAAACAATCAATTCAACAAATACTATACAATTAGCCAAAACATTAGAGTCAGAGTTCCTAAAAACAAATAAAACCAAGGAGACAGCAAAGGTAACTAGGGATGGTAACGGATCTCATGAGAGCAAGGACATACCGCCTGCCCCGTCTCCATAATACATCCTGGTCTTCGCCCCGTCCACGCAACCGATAAGAGGGAACCCGTATCCGCCAGGGATAGGGGTCTCCACGTATATTAAATAAACAAAAATAAATCATGAAAAATTTAATAAAAAATAAAGATAATCCTCAATCGCGTTAGAAATCCACAAAAACATCAAACATTCAATTTCAATTTCCCTTAGCCACCGTGCATGAATACGTAATTAGTTGCATGAGAGTGCAGAATTGATTAATTAAAGCAAATACTATAGCTCCAATTAAACAATATGAGGCATAATCACAAGTAAGAATTTTCATCATTAAGACATAGACAACTACTAATATAAATTCCCATCAATCACAGAGATCACACAAATATAAAATCACAGAAATCACAACCTATAATAATTAACAAATGCTTCAAGGTAAATGAAAATCGAAGAAATCACAGAGACAAACTTACCGGAAGGAAGAGCAGCCAACGGCGAAGAGGCTGACCACAGCGATGAAGAACGATTTTGTTGGAGGCGGCAACGGAGACTGGACTGCAACATACCCAATTCTGCCTCTGACGATCTTGCTTGATGGCGACGAAGATGATTCTGCTCTGATGCAATGAAGACGGCGACGGTTCTGCCTCTGACGCGACGATTCTCCTCGGGCTAGCAGTGAGAAAGGGGAGCACGGCGGTGACGAGGGAGAGGCGGTGAGAGGAAAGGTGGAGAGAACTTGGGAAAGGGCTGAGGTTTTGCTGAATGTGAGAACAGAGGGAGTGACGACAGTAGTTAGGGATTCAGGGATTCATCATTCATGTTCAACTAACTGAATAGGGGTGTTTTCCGCGGACTATTACTCATTCAAATTCAATAGTAGTTTTGGCTGTACGTTTTGTTTTAACGACAACAGCAAACAAAGTATTCTAATTGAAGCCCAAATATTGTATAAAATCATCATGTGTTATTAAACCTCAAATATCTTACTAACTTTGATCGTATAACTGCAAATATGTTACTAATTGAATTTTTAATTAAGCATACAATGATAAATTGATTAAAATAAAAAATGTTTTAAACTAATTTTATGAACTGTTCAAAGTCCTATTAAATTTAATATTAGGCCATGGATTCCTTACTCCTACTTTTTTTATAGAAATATCATTAATCATCATCAAAATAACTACAAAACATACCCTTTTTTTTAAAATTACTAATTAGATTTTGATCCCTCAAAATTTTGATTTTTTTTATTTTTTTCTTTTCTTTTTTATTTCAAATTCAGAAAACCATAGCAGAATGGAAGTTCTGGACCCTGTACCTTACGGCTTGCGGAAGAGCTATTCGTTACTATAGATGCATCTGATCTGAGCAGCGGATCATGATGCTCATGATGCGTTCACAGCGGAAGAAGTTGGGAAATGCTAGGGTTTTTCTTCCAACTTGCGGAAGAGCTATTCGTTACTATAGATGCATCTGATCTGAGCAGCGCATCATGATGCCGGGGAGTTGTTCACAGCGGAAGAAGTTGGGAAATGCTAGGGTTTTTCTTCCAATTTCAATTATTGCCATTCTCTCATCATCTTCCTCTTATGGTTCGCTTATCCTCGCCGCCGCAACACCCCTCAGACGACGCGAGGACTAATCCGCCGCCGCCGCGCAACCTGCTTCAGCCGCCGTCGCCCAAAACGTCGTTTTTGCTCCTGCTAGCTTCTCCTTCTTCCATGAGCTTTTGCTCTGGTAGCTTCTCCTTGTCCATTATCGTGCCTTCGCCTCCTCGATCTATTTCACAGTTTGTGTTCTAACTTCTCACTTTTAGATCTGTAACTAAATTCACATCCTCTTATTCTAATTACTTCAATGATTATTATATGCTAATTATTCTAATTACATCCTCTCTCAATAATGTTTTCAATTTCGATTTTGTATTCACTCTTAATTATTTTTTCTAGCATTTCATCTTTGATGAGGCTTTGATAATTGACTCAATGCTCTTCATTGCTTATTTCTTCCTAGTAATTTCATGGAAGTTCTATTTCGGTTCATTTCTTGTGATGTGCTGTTATCAAATTACCGAATTTAGGGTTTTCCTCTTCTTGATTTTGGTTTTGGTTCCATCGAATTCTGATTTTGGTCCACTCCCTGCGATTGTTAATTTTGTAATTGTGCCACTACTTGATTGTTAATTTTGGTTTTGGTTCCATGGAATTTTAATTTTCTTACTGATGTAGAGGTACATAAAGCAGAACAACGACGTTGCCCTCTGTGCACCAGAAATGGGTATCAATTTCTTTCACTTCTCTACTTTCTTTGTGCACATTATTACCTCATTACTTCTTTTTCCATTAGGTTCCACCAAGAAAATAATCATTGTTTTAATATAACCGATATGGTATGATTACTTGATTGATTGTGTCAAAAGCAATTAAGAATTAAGATACAGGAGTTTTAGATATAATTGAGATGTCAGCTGGAAGGTTCGAAGAGCAGCAGCCAAATGCCTAGCAGCATTGATTGTTTCTCGCCCTGAAATGCTTTCAAAGCTATATGATGAGGCTTGTCCCAAATTGATTGACAGATTTAAAGAGAGAGAAGAAAATGTCAAGATGGATGTATTTAATACTTTCATTGAGCTCTTACGTCAAACTGGCAATGTAACTAAAGGGCAAATTGATGCAAATGAAACGAGTCCTAGATGGTTGTTGAAGCAAGAAGTTTCAAAGATTGTCAAATCTATAAATAGGCAGTTGCGTAGGAAATCTATCAAGACAAAGGTTGGTGCATTTTCTATTTTGAAAGAATTGGTGGTTGTCTTGCCAGACTGTCTTGTAGACCACATTGGATCACTCATTCCAGGAATCGAAAAAGTATTAAATGACAAATCATCTACATCAAATTTGAATATTGCAGCTCTCGTATTTACTAGACTGGTATTATTTTCACACTCTCCTGATATTTTCCACCCATATATTAAGGCTCTTTCTGCTCCTGTTCTATCAGCTGTTGGTGAGCGATATTAAAAGGTCACTGCTAAGGCCTTGAGGGTAAGCGGAGAACTCGTACGTGTTGTCTGCCCAAGTATTGAGGGATCTGGATTTGATTTCAGACCGTACATCCATCCCATTTATAATGGCATTATGTCACGCATAATAAACCAAGATCAGGATCAGGAGGTTAAGGAGTGTGCCATCTCTTGCATTGGCTTCATTGTGTCAACATTTGGTGATCATCTAAATGAAGAACTACCAGCATGCCTTCCTGTACTTGTTGAACAAATGGGAAATGAGATAACTTGTCCTACAGCTGTCAAGGCATTTGTTGTCATTGCTGCTTCTCCACTTCGGGTGGATCTGTCGTGTTCTTGAGCATGTAATAGCAGAGTTGACTGCATTTCTATAGAAAGCTAATCGAGCACTAAGACAAGCAACCTTAGGAACCTTAAATTCACTTATAGTTGCATATGGTGATAAGATTGGTTCTTCTGCATATGAAGTTATTATTGTAGAACTCTCGGGACTAATTAGTGATTCTGATTTACATATGACAGCTCTTGCCCTTGAACTCTGCTGCACGTTAATGAGTGACAAGAGGTCCAGTCCTAGTGTTGGTCTGGCTGTTAGAAACAAAGTTTTTTCTCAAGCTCTGACATTAATTAAAAGCTCCTTGCTGCAGGGGCAAGCCCTTTTGGCTTTACAAAATTTTTTTGCTACTTTAGTCTATTATGCAAACACTATTTCTGCAAATGTAAAGATTTATGATTTGTTGATTGTATGAAAATATTTGAAGCTTGCATTGAAATTAATCAAAATCTAGATTGGAAGCCTCTCTGTCTTTTTTTATTTTTGAGAAGTGGAGTTAGAATCCTCTTTTCCTTCTTCTCTTTGTCTTACTTCTTTTAGAAACTTATCAGAGTGCACAATATATTTCATTACCAATGAGATTGATTAATTTGATTTTTTCCTTCGTTATTGCCTTGTGTTTGAGGGACACTTGTTTATCGAGATTTTTTTCCTTGTGGTCATCCTTTTCTTGCTTTCCCAAAAAGTTACAAGCCTCCTCAACTACCCTTAACAAACAAGGTTTGTTTAAAAGTACCCCGTGGTGTATTTTTATTTTTATTTATTTTTTAATTTCTTTTTTCTGATACTATGAAATATCTAAGTTTATTGTTGTTTTTGAAAGCCATACTCAAATTATTCTTTGCATGAATAATAATGAGCTTTTAAGTTGAATCCCTATGCTTATTGTTTTACTGTTTGTTCTAGAGCAAGTAAATCTGAGAATAATCATGTTTTGGTATTTTGACTCTCTTTGAAAAATTGCTTAATATCTGCATGAAATTGACGAGTTATGTGATGAATGGGTTCCTAAGCCACTTATTCCTTCTCTTAATGAAGAGTTGTATGCAACACCAGTGCTTGAGAGGTGATTGCATTTTCTTGTCTGGAGGCATCCTCATTTATTCTTTATTGATAAATGTTTCTAACATGTTATAACATATCTCACTGATAAGAATCTTTGGAAAATCAAACTACAAAAGTTGCCTACCCTATAAACCATCCACTATTATCCCATATTTTCATTGTGGGACTCAAGTCCTACACCTTGTAAAGTTGTAACTGGATCCTAAGGGGTTTTTGTTTGCTTAGATGGAGTTCCTACTGAAAAACTACATTGTTATGGTTGCATTTCTTAGACTATACACATAATATTTATCCTTGAGGGTGAGCCTTGGTGGAGTCACTACTTGCCAGCGCCAAGCCTTCACCATAGTCAGATGGCATTGCCAAACAAGCGTCGCATTCAATAGTTCAATGTGTGGCTGTTCTGTGCCTTACTGCTGGGATCAGAAGTGTTCGTCCACAGTGAAAATGCTGACAGACATTCTCAAGGATGACAACAGTTCTAATTCTTCTAAGCAGAACCTTGCCCTTCTATGTTTGGGAGAGATTGGTAGGAGGAAGGATCTTAGTGCACATGCTCATATAGAAAATATTGTCATTGAATCCTTCCAATCTCCCTTTGTTTGAACTTTGCTCTTGTTCATTTTTTGGATTAAGATAGATCAATTATATCTTATAAATTCAGGATATGTTTGAACTTTGCTTTTTTTCATTTTTTGGATTAAGTTATATTGTATTTATCATACTCAGCAATAATTAGTTACAGGAATATATAGGTTATGAATAATTTATATTAACCGATAAAGTAAAAGAAATTAGTAATATAGAATTATAATATATAGAAGAAGGACAAATTAGTGTATAAACTAATGAAACATAGCTTAGTAATTTGTCTTTCAAAGAAAATATAAAAATATCTAAAAAGATAATTCCTCATTCCCGAATGTCTTCATGCTCTGCTTCCACCTTGGTCCTATATTGCCAAGCATTTCTTGGATTACGAGATACAAATCATTGTACTCCTCTAAAACCAGATCTACGGCAAGTCTCATTCATGTGGAGTCGTTAATCTGCTAAGACCACCAACAATATAATTCTAATTAGAAGTGTGTTGAAAAAATTATGTTAAAAATACTTTGTTATAAATATGACCTGAATATTAAAGTCATCTTGTAAACTACATTCTCTCATCCAACTGGTTGTCCAAACTCCGCTATCATTCCTAAGATATAAAGCATTCAACAAATAGTTATTATATATATAAGATATAAACTATTGAACGAGTTATGATATTTAAAAAAAATTAAATATTAGACTTACGATCTATTTTTTTGAGTGGGTAGGCCAAAAGGTGTGATAGGCCAAAAAGTGGAGCAATCTACAACTTTAGACTTATCATCATAAAAAATATGATCATCTAACATCGCTTCTAAATAAGTTGCCTGTACAAGAGTGAATTGTAAATGATTTAAATTGACTAAGAGTACTAGTTATAACAAATGGTTATTTAAATTGTTAAATTGTTAAGCGATTCTAGATGATTGAGTACTGATTTAGAACAAATAATTACCACTTTAATTGATGTCCTTTTGCATTGTTGATGTTTTCTAACACAAGGCAGTGAATCCAATATGATTAGGCGACGACTCGTAAAGTCAACAATAATAAAATACCAATGTAGTTCCTCACAGATAGGGATAGAAACCTGCGATAAACCTTAAACCATTATAAACATTAAAAAAATATAATAGTATATTAATGGGAAACAAATTGGTCACTTGTACCCTAATGACGTGGCTAATTTTCAGTGACATATATGCTCCAAGAAAATCAAAAATAACCTCGGCCGGTGTGTATTCGTCGCTTAAAGCATATCGCTGGATACAAAAAATATTGTTAAATGAAAATATGTTTTTAATTTAACAACTGTTTTTGAATTGATAATTTAATTATACACTTTACTCGTGTGAGTAGATAGCATGGTTTAGTCTAGAAAAAAGAACTTCTTTCTAAATTAGTATATCCACTCAAACTATTAGACAAAAATATTAACTAATAATTTAGAAATATTATAGGGATAACTTCACTGCAAAATGTTCAGGCATGAACCAGCAAATTGGATCTTCATTCCTACGTCGAAATACACATGTCATCATAAGTGCCACCAGGTTTATAACCTACAATATGTTAAAATTGTATGTAAAACAATATGCATTGACCTCTATACTTACTCGTGATTCGACACATCTCTCCGGCACAAGACATCTAAATGTACTTCTATAACCTTTTTCATATGAGATTACCAACTCTTCAGAACTGACAAAGTCATAAAATGGTTAGCTGGGAGAATCATAGAATTTTTAAACCATTATATATTACACATAATCATAAACCACACGTACGGATCTAACATATCCGAAAAAATATAGGCTGCAATATCAGCTTGAGAATCGGTTAACATCATCGAAGGTATAGACTCAAATGCAATAAATGTCCACCACTGCAGTTAAAAAAATAGTTTCAAGATTACACTAAAAAATAAAGAAAAAAGAAAAAAAAAGTAAAAGAAAAGAAAAAAAATAAGGTTACCTTTAACAGTACAGCTCCTACTCTAACATGTGGTTGTCCATTAGGTGGAGTTGTTGCTTCACGAGTAATATCCGAGTGGAATAACTTTTTGGGTTGAATTGACAAGATACTAGTAAGATCACTAGTTTTTGTACTTTCCGAAGATTGCACAACTATAGTAGGATCCAATATCGAACTACTATTTGTGGAAGTTATTTGTTGTGCCATGATCATATCAATTTTTTTGTGTAGAACATAAATGACCGATTCTAAATTTTCTATCATTTTTGTTATATCGTTAAACATATTCTTGACCTACATATTTTTCATTAAAATAATCTTTCACTACTCACTCAGATAGTATTTTGTCTTGTATGGTACCATATAACCCCTTAGGATGAATATATAGCAAATTCGGTTATAAAAGATAAGATAAGATAAAAATAATACAAATTTTAAAATATTTTATTTCTATCTTTTTTTAAAAAAAAAGTTATCTAATTGTTGTCCATTAGGTGGAGTTGTTGCTTCACGAGTAATATCCGAGTGGAATAACTTTTTTGGTTGAAAAGGCAGGATACTAGTAAGATCACTAGTTTTTGTACTTTCCGAAGATTGCACAACTATAGTAGGATCCAATATCGAACTACTATTTGTGGAAGTTATTTGTTGTGCCATGATCATATCAATTTTTTTGTGTAGAACATAAATGACCGATTCTAAATTTTCTATCATTTTTGTTATATCGTTAAACATATTCTTGACCTGCATATTTTTCATTGGAATAATCTTTTACTACTTACTCATATAGTATTTTGTCTTGTATTGTACCATATAACCCCTTAGGATGAATATATAGCAAATTTGGTTATAAAAGATAAGATAAGATAAAAATAATACAAATTTTAAAATATTTTATGTCTATCTTTTTTTTTAAATAAAGTTATCTAATTAGAGTAAGATAAAAAGAAGTTAAGAATAATAAGATTATATAAAATAATCCAATTTTATCTTTTTTAAAAAGCTAATATTTAAAATATAACCTCAAATTTATTATTATTTTAATACAAAATAAAAGGATAGTAATTTTGACCGTGGAAAGTTGTTAAATTTTGTATAAATTTTGATTTTTAAGTTAAAGTTAAATTACAAATTATTGGTTATCATATTTAAATTATTAAAGGAGAATTAGTTGTGTGAAACATAATCTTATTCTTATATATAAACACTCAAACATAGAACACTATTAACTATCTTTACTAAAACTACAATTTACAATCTAGTAGAGCAATGGAAAAAAAAGTAGTAGACGATCACATTGGATCTTCTTCGATGGAAATTATTGAAAATTCTCCATTGAAACAAATACTACATGCAATTTTCTTTTTATAATGACAAATTACAATGTTAGTTATATATACCAACGCTAACTTTCTTTTTATAATGTAGTCTTTATCCAAGAGAGTTGATGAGATGGAAAAAGCAATGTGGATGGCGAAGAAGTCACTTGATAAATTAACCGCCCTTCAATGTAAAACTGATGAGAAGCATGAGAAATTCGACAGTACGGACCTATATGAGATGAAGAATAAATCCTGTGGTGATGTAACAAAGAAGAACTATTGTCCGTTGCAAGTAAAGTCCGAACATTGTGTGTTTACGGACTTATCCAACGAAAATAAGGATGTTGAGATTTTGCACAATCTGTCACCATCGTTCTACAAAGGGACAAAAACATGCTCGGATGGAGAAGAAAAACAAAACCAAAGTCAAGATTGGGTTTCCAAAGAAATAGAAAAACTAATAAAACTGTGCAAGAACATCCGAGTACGTTTGTAAGGCAAAAAGACAAATTGGCAAGAGTCAATAATCCATCATCTATCCAAAACATGGCGTTTGCACAACCAGCTAAAATGCCAAAATTTGAGCACAAAGGTCAACTATTAAATAAGATGGCAGAAACTAGAGTACGTAAAGGGCCTATAACTTTCACCATAGACAATGCACGGTTAACGACCTCTGCGAAACAAAAAAAATGGCTTTCAAGTCAACTTCTATCCCAAAGGTATTTGATTTAGTTAAAAATAATTTTTTTGGCATAGTATTCAGATACGTATATTGTGGATAACATTTATGTTTTGTGCAAAATCTTAACTGTTCATTCAAACCACCACAAGATATGAGGTTGAGTGAGGATTTGGTCAATATGGTTATGTATATCTTTGCTGCTGATAATGATATAGCGTGAGCATTTTTTTTGTTATCTTTTATTTTTAATTTTAGTTATCTCTGTGGCTAACATGTTGGCTTCATGTTAGAGAGGATTTGGTTCATATTCACGATACAACTGCAACTAGAGAAGATCTGTTCTGTCTCGTACCTGGAAAGCAAGTGTTTGAACTGGTAATAAAGCTGATGGCATTGAAGATAACATCAAATATTAGCATGACCAAATTAAAGAATGTTTAGTCCCTTCCACCATCATTTGAGGTAAGTCAAAATCTTGATTTGCTCATTTTAACTAAGTAAAATAAATAATCATTGTGCCCAAACATACCTAGGATGATGTGTCGTTACATATGGAGGATCATGACCTACTGAAAAAATATGCACATTATATGCCACCAACCCGTGACCTTCAATTTGTAAGTTCTCATTGATTATTGGAATATTTTTATTATAATAAAAAGTACTCAAACTTGTACTTATACATATTACATCCTATTTGTTATACAGATATATGTCCCAATCAAAGAGAATGATCACTGGTATCTAATGGTAATGAGAATTTCTGACAAAATACTTTATCATTTAGACTCTCACTATAAGGTTGAAGATGATGAATCACGCAAGCATCATATTAGAAATAGAGTAAGTTCTCCTACTATAGAAACAAAGCTAATAATAATATTACTTCGAATAATAAAGCACAATATTCTGATTACAGGGAGTGGCTCTTTCTAAAATAATATTTTTAGAGAAGTATGCAAAATGTGGTATACAAGAAATAGTGAGTTTCGAGGGTTGGGACGTCCGTAGGGCAATAGGTATTCCTAGGTGCACAAATAGGTAATTATTCAAATTGTTGGTTATTTAATATATATATATATTGCTTTCGACGGCCTTATGTTATATTACATGATACGTTTTCACACAGCAATGATTCAGCTGTATGGGTTATGCAATGGATGGATGTGCAACAGGAATTCACTCTTGTGGTCCCCCCAAAGGTAATTTTTAACATAGAGAATTTCTCTCTTTAATTACACTAATACATGTGTAAAATAAGTTACAGCTGCAAGAGGAAATGAGTAGAATGTATTTAGCATTGGATTTCGTCACCGAAGATTGGAATAAGATACGGGCAGATGTTAACGAGAGGTTTCAATTATGGTGGCTTATGATACACCCATAGCATCTTTACTGAAATTGGGAAGAATTATTCATGTCTTCTTGTTAGACTTACTAAAATAGACGAATTTTTTAATTATGTATTTTTTATTTCTCTCATTGTGTATCACTTTTTCGTTATCCTATTAATAACTTATAATTCTGAATAAAACTCAAAATCAGCAATGCTATTTATCTCATTTTTTTTTAATTTTTTTATGATGAACTCTTCTTTATTAAAGTAAAAAAATAAGCTGTATAATATATATTTCACAACTATAACAACAAAATTACTTTAAATCTTGAAATTTAGATAATAATGATTCATTCACTAATCATGCTCATTATTCGGTTTTTAGGGAATAAAAAGGTGTATAAAAAAATCACTTAACAGAATCTCTTTGTATCAATCTTCTATTTCCTTGGACATTTTGTACCAAAGTCCATTGCATCCAACATGGATATCTAACCATCAAGCCGAAACCTATCAACATACTTTGACTATCTTTATAGAAAAGAAAATTGATCAACCAAAAGAAATTTTATTTTCTTTGTTTTTAACTAAAAAGGACTTATAATTCTACCTAATAGAAAGGTAAAAAATCAACACTTGTATTGTTATCCAGCTCAAGCATAAGTGCTTCAAAAAGTTGTCCTGGAAAAAAAAATAAAAAATAAATAAAGGAAAAATGAATAATCTGAGAACAGTAATCCATAAGACAGAGCAGAACTGAATGAATAGCAGAAACACAACCACTCACTTTCTTCAGCATCTTCGAACTCCGGCAGAACCTTGCCGTCTTCCTGGATTGATTTCTGAAAATAGATAAAAATACAACATCCATACCAATGAGAAATTCCATCTCACAAAAGAATAAATACCAACTCTAAAAACTAACAGAATGATATATACAAAACATGGCAATGATGCAACATAATCCTTCCCGAATCTCTGTATACAGATTATAAACAAGTAACAACTAAACCGAATAATATATACAAAACATGGAAAGGATGCAACATATTCCTTCCGAGTCTCCACAAAAACTATGTCATGCTACACACCTAAACAATACTCCCCGAATTCTTCACCAAAAATCAAGGTCATAGTTGGAAGAAACTAAATAGTATATATATAACTGTATAATTAATGATTCATCCAAGAGTCAAACCTCAATAACCATATCATACAATCTAGCAAGTTCTAAAGTTGGCAAAATTTCTTACTCTCTAGCAATTTCTGCCCATAAAAGAGAGTAGGAAAAGTAATCCATTTCCGTAGCTTCTATCATGATTGAAATTCTTCTTTTTGAACAAAACAAAAAACAAATAAGAATTTTACTTCTATAGCTCCCAATATATGCAAACCAGATAATGCAATCTACATGATTCTATTCAATGGACAACATGATTAAACTTCTAGAACAGTTTGGATCCACCAAAAAAGTGTAATGCCACAAATATTATCCTAAGAATGGGTGTCAATGACATGGATTTTGGTCCAGTTCAGAGTCAATTCAATGATACACCAAAGAGAATGTAAAGCAAAGTCCCCAATTCGATTTACCCAACTATGAATTAGCAAACACTACCACTACCAAATGAGCCCTTCACTCCACCCGACCACTTTTTGGGATGAATTTCGAGTCTTTGCCAGCTGTGTGAACTCTTCTTGGCAATCACTACCTGAAGGCAAAAGAACCATGAAAGGATTCGCCATAAACTAGCATCAAGCCATAACAAGAGTACAAACCTCAATCCCAAATAAAGTAAAAATTAGAGAATACCAGAAACTTAAATTATTAACTATACCTTATTACAACACTTCATTGCTACTATACGAAGAACTCTCATCATATACCTACAATATCAACAATATAATATCATTAGTACTAGCTAATAAGCAGCAATTAAAATAGTGTCATACCTCATTGGTAAAAATACTTACTAGTAAATCATTTTCAATGTTCATGTGATCATCCAAGTCATTATCAAATGTGTCATTTCCACGGCCTTCTAAATGTGAAATGCCCTGATGAACACGACAAGTTGTTTGATTGTGACCCTCCATGCCACACTGTTCACATCAATGTTTTCTTTTATTGGACTGTGAAGCCCTCTTTTTTGTCCTACATTTTCTTGGGTCCCTTGGCATGCTATGTCCCAGATCATTGGTTGCAAGCCCAACTCCAGAAGCATTCACTTACACATCATCTCTTACACTATCTGCATCATTGACCAACTCTTTTTGTGCAGCATCTTCCTCCTTAAATTATTTCAACAAATTCATAGCCATTTCCCGTGTAAAGATAAATCTCTTGTTATCTTGGCAAGCAAAGTTGGCTAGTTATCTAAACCAATCCATCAAACAACCGTATTGAATTAGCATCAAAGAATCCCAATGAAATCCAACCGAATTTTGCAAATCTACTTTGGCAGTCTTGGTCCACCGAGGCAAGACTAATGACCTTGGCAACTCTTTTATATCTTCATGCACCAAGACACAAAGTATGTGTTCACAAGGTATGCCAAATGATTCCATTCTCAAACATGAACATTTGAATTCCATCTCAATGTCACAACAGAATACACGCCATATCTCATTTGGCGTTCGGTCCAAACCGACAGAGTAAATCACATAAGAGCCAGTTTGCCTCATATTTATTACTTTCGTTGATACAGCTCGTACAAGGATTGGTTGGAACATATAAAATACTGATAGAGTGTAAACATTGGCAGCACTCCTCTCTAACTGTTGAAAACAGGTTTGCATACTGGGTCTCCCATTCACAGATGCGAGGTCAGCCTGGACCTCTTTCCACCTTATATGGTCGACACATCGATTAAAGTGTTGAATGAACTCACTTGTACCTTGAATTGACATACTTTGTAATGATTGAGTTTAATCCCTCGCACTGAGAAGTAGTCCGAAAACCAGCAAAAAACTTCCTTCTTATATGTGCAATTGCCCATGAATGTCTCTTTTTATACATATCTAGGACCCAATTCTTATTTTTGACACCAAATCCCTCAACCATTTCAAACCACTTTTGATGAAATACATCAATTTCATCAGTTTACCTCCATAGTTTGGTGCACGACATTCAATTTCATGGACTAAAATGAATCACCTAATGCAAACTGAAGGACTAATTTGATGCATCTACAATGATGACATAATGGACGACACATGGACGAATACTGTTGTGATACGTGGCACAAACGGACACGTGGCCAAATAACATTGTGACACATGGCACAACCATCCACATCAGCATGCCACGTGTCACTGGTCACCACATCATCATATCATTACACGTGGTCAAATCATCGGAGTGACACGTGTCACTTACAGTCCACATCATCAAGTCATGTCATCACGTCGTTAATAAAAAGTGAGTCGGGGACTAATATGGTGCACTTTTCTCAATCTTAGGGACGTAATTGGTGCAATTGAAATTTCAGGGACGATTTTAGTATACGACGCCAATCTCAGGGAATATTTTGGGGTTTAACTCACCAAATATTAATCTTTAAATGAAATGAAATTCCCTTATATTTCTCTTATTGGAGAAAAAAGGAAGGAAGATTTTATAATGTAACATGTTTCATTTATGAATCACTATACCTTACAAATCATAGCTACTCCTCTCTGTGTTACATCACCTCTAATGATATAAACCTACAACCATATCAAAATAATGAAACCCAAGCAAATAAAAATAAGGAGACAACAAAGATAACAGCAACACAAGACAATAGAAGAAGAGTTAGCTGTAGACCACCTCCTAAAGAATGGTTGAAAGTAAACACAAATGTAGCTTTCAGAAACTCAAATAGCAATGAAACAATATCTTATATTGTTAGAGACTAGATCATTATTAACAAGAGATGCAACAAAGTTGAAAGCAAATTCAAACTTGTCAATAAAAGCACATGCAGTTAGGGAAGCACAATGGAAGAGGAATATGAATTGGTTCACCAGGTCTTGGACCAGCAAAAATGAGGACATGGAACTGGAGTTAGAAACTGCAACCTGTGATGGCGATAAGATGACCAGTGACGGTAGGTACATCTAGCAGCTCTGAACGGCCATGGAAGGAACTCGATGGAAGAACACATGTAGGTTTACCAAGTTTTGCAGTAGTATAATGGTAGACTGGGAGCCACAAGCACCTCGGAGCTTTGGACAGCAATGGATGGTGGTTGGCGCAGAAGGGGTAGTTTCTTAGGGTAGCAATGAGAGACTCCATCAGGTGGAATTTGGAAACATGTCAGGTTTGGAGTTGGTAGCCGGTCGGATTTCAATTCTAAATGTGGTGCTTCGAGTGGGGTCTAGGTATTCCAGGTTCGTCTTTAGGGCTGCGTTTATTTTTTGAGACAGTATAGAACATGACACTGAGACAGAGACACTAAAAATTATCTTTTGTATATTGTGTTTGGATATGATGGACAAGACACTAATGTAATGTCCAGTATTATATTTGGATACACATGGACAAAACTAAAATATTAGGTAAAATAACTAAAATAGACATACCTCCCCTCCCTTCCTGTATCTCTTATCCTTGCCCTCCCTAACCCTTTGCTAAACTCTTTTCACTCTCTCAGGTGGTACCACTGTTCAACGCATTGCATTCTATTTTACCATACCTCTCTTGATTGCAAGAATGTTGCCATTTTTCCCATTCTCATGAATCATGTTAAGGTATGCTCTTTTTCAAATCCCAAATTCTGTTTTCCACTCCGCTCTTCGTCTTTGCTTCCCTTCAATTTCATCCCTACACTCTCACTTTCAGCCCCAATCACTTGATGAAGCTGTTGATTCCTTCACTCGCATGCTCTTTATGCGTCGCCCTCCATCCATCATTCAATTCACCAAGATTTTGGGATCTCTTGTCAAGACCAACCATTGCCCCACCGCCATTTCCCTTCTCCAGCAATTGCAATCCAGGGTAATCACTCCCAACTTATTTACTTTGAATATCTTAATCAATTGTTGCCGCGGAATGGTTTGGATCACTCTTGCTGTCTCTGCTTTTGCAAAGATTTTCAAGAGTGATTTTCAGCCTTATATCGTAACATTGACAACAATCATCAAAGGTCTCTGTCTATGTGGTAACGCTAAAAAAGCACTGCACTTTCATGACAAAGTGCTGGCTCATGGATTTCATTATTAGTTTTATGAGCACTTCCATGTTGGAACACTATATTTTTTGTTTTGTCAATACAAGAAGAAATTTGTTATTGAAAAATAGACAGTGTTGTGAATCATCTTTGTTATTGATTATTGTTGAGTTAAGAAATTAATTAAATTAATTAGTGATGACAAACATTATTTTTGGGAAAAATAAACAATTAGTGTTGGTTATTGATAATTGCATGTTACTAATTTATAAAATGTTGCAGGCCATAACTCAAAAGAAAGCCCAAATGGAATGGAAAATGAAATAAGGCTAATAGGTTGATAACTCAAAAGAAGCCCAAAAGGAAACAAAGATAAGAAATCAAAACGGGCCAAAATGAAGTGATCCAATCCAAGCCCGATTTGATATTCAGCAAGCAAATTCCCTCACACTTGCTTTCACCAAATCAACGTTCCTTTCTTTTCTGTTCAAGTCAAATCACAAAAAGTAAGAAAGAGAGCTTAGTCCTTAAGCTTGTCACAGAAGAAGAAGGAAAGAGAAGGTTAAGCAAAGAAGGGTAAGGTCTAATCTACCATTTCAAACCATATCAAGAAAAGATAAGAAGGTTAAAGGTAACACATTTCCTTATACATGCAACACAATTTCTTCTTTTCATCTTCAACTCTCTGCCACTCTGTTTTGAGCTAAATGGAAAAGAGGATCTCTGTTCCTCACTGCTATATATCTACGGTCACAAGTGATTCTTGAGGACCAAGTAGCTTCTCAATGGCTCAGATTTGGTTGACCATTGGAAGACTCTTGTGGTTGCTGCTTTATGGCTTTCGGTCAAGATAGAGAAGTCAGAAGCAAAGTTTCTATTTTGAAGATTACTGGGAAAAAGGTGATCGTCTGGGTTGGTGAAGCTCAAGGCTCAAGAAGTTGACCTAGGAAGAAGAACCAAGTAACATGCAAGGAGATAAAAGAAGCTTTCTGTTCATTCAGAAGGTAAGGAGAGAAAACCAGAGTTTGGTGAGCAGTGTTCTGCAAAGAAGTTTCTCTACTTGGATAATGCTTTCTTTCAAAGAAGCATTCGGCCAATACTGAAGAACTGGATTTGAGGTTTGCAAATCTGGTTTAGCACATAGCAAAGAGGCTGTTGATGAAGTCAATCTCCTTCATATTTTACAGATTGTAATGTACTTTTCTATATTTATCTTTCTATAATTTCTTGTGTAAAAAGGCATATTGAGAGAGCTCAAGTAAAAGCCATGAGTGGAAAGAGGCTGAGTGAAACACTTGAGAGAAAAGTCTAGAGTTATATTTAGATTTCTTTAGGTATGTCTATGTCTTGTATCTTGTACCTGTGAGGTATCCCTTTCTTAGTTGGGTTAGCACTAAGAGTTAATAGTTAGGTATTAGCATAGCCAATGTCAAGTTAGGTTAGAACTTGAGTGTGAAAGGATTGGGTCAATCCTGTGGAATTGGTGTATGTAATACTTTTAACTATAGTGAAAATTCCTCCATTGTTGTGGAGGAGACTAGACGTAGGTTGCATAGCACAAGGCAACCGAACCAGGATACATGCTGGTGTTGGCTTTTCTCTTCTCTGTTGTGTTCTGTTTTCTGATATTCATGAGACAAAAATAAATTGTCTCATAAATTTTCGCTGCTGAGTACTAACAAAACCAGAATTGAAAGTTTGTCAAAAAAAGGATCATAATAGCAACTTAAAAGGAAGGCATAGATTCAACCCCCCTTCTCTAAGCCTACTACAACCTTCAATTATTGATTATTGTTTCTGGTCATAATGTTTGAGCTATATCTAGAATGGCTATGTATGTGTATGTGGATGAGCTTCATCATGAATGAATTTGGGTAATGTTTCCTATATTGTCTTTGTTGCAAGAGATGCTACTATCTCATTGGTCATATTTTACTGAAGAAAGAATAAAGACAGGGTTGATTGTTTACTCAAAATCAAACTCATGTAAATATGCATCGTTAGTTAAACCCTTAAAAGTGGGTAATTAAGGAGCTAATGCTTAGCAGTATTCATAATAGTTAGAGATGGTCGGGAGTTACGGGATTCTACTATTTCGTGCAGTTCTTGTTAGCTTGTTGCCCCCACTATAAAGAAAATATCCTTTATATATTCTTATAATTATCATATCACCAAATCATTAATTCTTGCATTGATTCAGCTTCTGCAAATTCCAGTCTTTTTTTGTCATTCAAAGCCAAATTGAGCAAAGTTTCATGTAGATGCAATATTAAATTTTGATCAAAATTTACTACCTGGATACTATTATTAGTACTTGACTATATGAATTGAGCTTATCATGAAATTTATGTGAGTTTGGTTTTACTCACGTGGTGGTTTCATTAAATTCTGCTAGCTGCATTTCATGGTTTCATTAAATTCCTTAGCCCTATTTGCTTTGTAATGATTGAATGTTTATTAGTATTATAGTTGAGGAGTGTTTCTGAATATAGTGAAGGGTCTAGTACAAGTACACCATCACGCACTGATTGGAAAGTATGCTATCTACACTACAACTATGCTTTATTTTTATTATCCATTCTTTTAGATCTAGAACTTGAAATCAGTACTTTGCATTATTGTAATTTTACTTCTTTAAACAGATAAAACAGGATAATGAAGAGTTTCGTGAAATATATCGCGAAGGGCCGGAGGGAATTCCATTTCAGGTGGCCTCATATTATTGTCCATTCTGTTCCTATCCATCTTAGTATCTACTCTCCTCATGGTGACACAAGATTTATATAACATATTTAGTAGCAATCATTTTCTTTTCAGCTGCAACATTAACATGCATCCTTCACATATTTTCAAGTTTGAAAGATTCGTGCCATCCATTTAATTTGATGATTTTGGCAGTTTTTAATCTAACACTGGTTGATCTTCCTGCCAGAATTCTACCAAGGTGAAGGCGCTGATAGCTTAAGGTGAAGAAAGAAAATTCCTAAAAGAAAATGAGCTAAGGGAAAAGAAAAGAAAAGCAGTAGCATGAAGGTTATGAAGAAAGGTCTTGGGGGAATGCCAATTGCTGGTGGATAGCTTGTCATCTAATAATCTCATAGGCTCATAGCATCAAGGCTTGCAACTGTAAATTTAGGATGAAACCTTAGATTTGAGTGTGTACACGAGAGAGCTAGATATTTCTGTGTGCGTCATATCATGTGATTTTATTATTGTCATTTTATCATTTCTAGTGAGTACTTTTGCACATGCTTAACATAAATAAAATTATATTCTGCACAGTTGATTAAAATTTCTAATTGAACATAAACAAAAGAAACATATGCAAATTGAAGAAAAAACCAAAATTAGTTAAGCACCCATTTTGAACAAGTTTCTATGTTAACATAATTAAAACCAATACTTAAAACTAATTATGCACTAACATCAACAAAATCTTGCATTCAAAATTATGCATGTTTGAACCTAAATCTGCACAAAATGATAATTCTAAAAGAGATTAACTCTAATTCTAAGTATGCAATATAGCTCTAATAAATCTGGCTTTCTGACTATTTCCCAATGACCAAAACATTTTTCCAGTTGAGGATTTGTGGAGAACTTGAGTGCAATAGAAATAACTTCATCATCAGTGAATCCAAGTTCGCTAAGTATATCACCAGCCTTTTTTTTTCTCACGAGTGTTTACCATAGCTTAGGCAAAAGCATCCAAACGCTTTTCCTGTTGATTGAACACATATTTCAGCGTGTCAGTTAACTCCTTTATCATCTTGGTATCCTTTGCCGCTTTAAATGAGGAAAGCTTCTTTCCTTGTTTCTTCCCAGAAGATGAAGCCACAAAATTTGATTGTTGGAGTAGAGATTCATTGCAATCATGGTTTGAGTTAAAGATATCCATATCTTCTTCGTCCATTTCTTCATACCCATTCTTTTGCACTTCTTCTTCAGCATCATTGCCGCATACAGCAACTTCCCCATTTTGCTCTTTCTTTACAAAATATTTTTTCCAGGCGTGTATAAAGGGGAAAAGGCTTTCCTAGAGCATATAACCTTACTCCTTGTTTCTAGAAAAAATAAAAAAAAATAAAAGATCAACAAAGAAGGACAGACTATCAAGTAGAATAAAATTAATTCAACAAAATCAAACTTGTAAACCAACCTTCATATACGCAGCTAGGATCTCTTTGTTGTCCACAACCACACATTGCTTCACATCATCCCATCCAAAACCGCTACAGGCTGCCATGTTAGCAGCAAATTGATATTTTTCTTTCAACCTCTTAACCTTGTTTTTGCAATGACTTATTTGAAAGCCACTACCTGGAAACCTCCCATTCATTTTTGCAGCAAGTTTCTCAAAAGATCAAGGCCAAAATTGACTTGCATCAACTATTCTTCCATCAATGACAAGCTCCTCCATAAAACCAACAAATACCTCTGTCTCTTCATCAGTCCAGACATGTCTATCCATTTGTCCTTACAATCTAGATTAACTCAATCAAAATTCAATTGAACATCCTAAGCATATCATTCCATTATCTTTATAATGTATCAATACAATATATTTAAATAAAATACACATAATAATTCAAATAAAATACACATATAATGTATCAATACAACATAAAATCCAACACAGAAGCATATCATAAGCATATCATGACATTATTTTTATAATGTATCCATACAATACAAAATCCAACACAACAAATTATCATAATAATTCAAATAAAATACACATATAACAAATAAATCAACTAATTGATTCGGCTATGCATCCACTCATTGTACATTTCATGTGCTAAGTTGTCTCGCCAAACAGTCCATTCGTTGCTGCCCTCTACACTGTCAATCATTTCATCGTCGCCATCTTGGTTATCACCATGCTCCTCTCCAATAAGCACTTGCTCATTCTCAAGTAATATGTCCTCCTCAGGATCGGAGTCCATATTAAGCCGAATAAAATTTTGTAATAAACAACAAGTAATAATTATTCTATTTTGTGTCTTGATTTGGTAGAAACAAGGACTCCTCAAAATTCCCCATCTCTTTTTCAGTAAACCAAAACAACGCTCAATAATGTTCCTAGCTGAAGAGTGCTTCTTGTTAAAATATTCTCGAAAGTTTCTAGGCACATTTCTACCATAGGCCCATTCTTGTACGTGGTATCGAATATGTCTATATGGTGCTAGAAACCCTTTGCAATTAGTATAACCAGCATCCACTAAATAATAATTCTCTATAAATTAAAAGAGACACATTATGAGGATTAAGAAAATTGTATGACTTAAAAGTTTTGAAGTGTTTTTGTTACCTAAAATTTAACTATTACATACCAATTGGTATCTTGAGGCTATTACGACGTGAAATTGCATCTCTAAGGACTCTTGAATCTGATGCTGATCCTTCCCATCCACTAAGTACGTACACAAAATTCATATCTCGATTGCATACGCCTAGGACGTTGGTTGATATTTTACCCTTTCTTGTTATGTATCTTGATTTATCTTCTTCAGGGACAGTCACATCTATATATGTTCCATCTAATGCTCCTAGACAATTCTAAACCAAATAAATTAAAGTGTTAAAACTATCTCTATACCATACCATATATAATATAAAACCACAACCACATTTCTTCATTAGACGTACCTTGAACCATTTCCATCGGGGATCTATGCAGTCATCTGAAATAGGAACAACCTTTGCAAACAACAGGCTTTGGACATGTATTACCAACGACAACACTTTATTAAAATACTTACTTATTGTTTCTCCTGACCTATAAAATATAACTTGGAGTGTGCGATTCTTTTTATGATGAGCTAAAATTATTAAAAATATAATCACTTGCTCAGGTATATTTACATGACATTCATCGCTTAATCCACCCTGAACTTTAAGTAACTCACATAATTTTCCTATTGCATCTACACTCATCCTTAATTCCCAAATACAATTCGTATCGCCTCCTCCTATGATGCGGCTTAACACATTCCGTCTTAAGGGACTAGTATTAATTTCTCTATTCCTAATCAACAAATGTCTCCTTCTCCTATTTCTCAAATAAAAAATGCAAACATCAAAACTAATATTGTAGCTGTCTCAAGTTCAATCTAAATAAAAAAAAATTACCTAAATTGATCAGATCGGTCCAATGGTTCCATTCTTCCCTAACAAGAGATAAAAAATATAAATCATAATTTATTATAAAATAACATAAATACTAAAAATAATCAACAACAATAAAAATAACAACATAACCAACTAATTATTTTATTTTTGCATTCAAACAAATAAGAAGAGTTCAATATAATTTTTTCCATTCATTATTCCATTCAGTACAAAATATGTTCAATTATTCATTCACAACATCATTGTATAAATTAAAAAATTTGACACCAGAAAGACAATTTCTCATGTCCATACTCAATTTTTACATTTTCAAATCACAAACAATATAAACAAATAAAAATAAAAGAAGCCAGAAGAACACAATAATTTAAAGTAAAAAAATAAATACAAACGAAAATAAGAAGCAAGGAGACGAAGGGCAGAGTTATACCTGCGTGACTGAGAAAGAGAAAAACGCATGAATTCCAAAAGTTGTGATAAGCTCTAATAAATAATTTGCTTATGAAATGTTGTAGTTAAATTAGTTGAACAAAAAAATGAAGAGGAGAAGCAGTAAAGAAGAAGAAAAAGAAACAAAGAAAAAGAAAGAAGAATAAGAAGATGTCGTACTAAACAACAGAACACCAGAGAAAGAAGAGAAATAAGAAGAAGAAGAAGAAGAAAGGGACAAAGAGCAAGAAGAGAAAGAGAGGAGACAGAGAGCTAGACCTTGGAAGTAAAACGAAAAAAGAATCCGAATTGAGAAGGAAGAAGGAGAGATGAAACATAGAGTATAGGGAAGATTACCTCGGAGGAGAACTCTGCTACACAACACATCAAATTAGGGCTTATGATATGATTTAAAAAAGGGTAACAATGGAATAATAATAATATGTAGGGATAAAATAGGAAAGAATTTTCATTAAAAAATCCGTGTCCACTTTGTTAAATCCCGTGTCTATCTTTGTCCTTCATAAAAGAGTGGACACAAAAATAAAATAAAACTGTTCCAGAGTCAATGTGTCCAGTGTCTATGTCTCTGCTACCAAACATGTTTTAAACATTAATGTCCATGTCTCTGTGTACTGTCTCCAAAAACAAATGCAGCCTAGGAGACTTATGACAAAAAAATTTTGATCAACAAATATTGATATTAAGTATTGTTTTGTAACCATGGTTATGAAAATTGGACCGAACCGGCAGGTTGAACTGGCTCAACCGGAAACCAGCAATGAAAACGGTCCAATTCGCTGTCAATAACCACTGATATTAGAGAATCGTTTGGAAATCGTTGAACCGGCTGGTTCTACGAAAATGACACCGTTTAGCGTTAACAAAAAAAAGAAAAAGAAAAACCAAATGTGCAAGCTGAAGCCATTTGCCCATTCATGAACCCCCTCCTTCCCCCATCATTCGTGAAAACTGCTTTGAAGCAAAACCTTAGTCGCTTCTTCGTCAGGTTCCTTGCCGCCGCCATCCCCATGTTTTCCGTTCTCGATGCCTTCACTTCTTTCTTTTCCCCAAGTCCGAAACCCAGGTAGCTCGGCACGTCATCCACTGGTTTCTTTGTTCGTGGCTTGGAGGTTGGAGCAGCTCGCCGTTTGTCGTCGTCTCACCTGTCGCCGTCATCTCGTCTCTTGCCGGTTGCCGTCCGTGTCTCTGTTGAAGGTCAGTGGCCATGCTTTGCTTCTTCTTTTTAATTTTGCTATGGTTACTAATGGCTCTAGTTACTAAATGCTTGGTTCTTCTTCTTCCTTTTAATTTCTGAAATTGTTGCTCAAATAATGTTGCTAATGTTCTTCTTCTTCTGCCTTGTTAATGCTTTGTTTAATTTCTGCCTTGCTAATGCTCTGTTTAATTTCTGAAATTTAATTCAGTGTTTAATTTAGTGTCATCACTGCCTTATTGAATATTGCTCAAATAATGTTGCTAATGTTCTTCTTCTACCTTGCTAATGCTCTGTTTAATTTCTGAAATTTAATTCAGTGTTTAATATAGTGTCATCACTGCCTTGCTAAATGGTGTTTCTAATGTACTGGTGTTGTTGTTCGATAATATACTGGTGTTGTTGTTTTAGTGTTTTATAATGTACTGCTGTATTCAATGTTTTATAATTGCTGAATGGTGATTGTTGAGTTTAGATATGGTGTTGTTGATGATTAATTTAGTGTCACCCTTTAAATGTTTGTTGCTGAATGCTGCTGCTGTTTTTAATTTATTGAATGATTTATTAATTTTAGTTATGGATGATAGTATTAATCAAGAAACAATTACTGATAACAATGCATATGTGAATAATAATTTGTCTGTTAATTCTCTTCTTTCAAATGTTGCTGATAATCCTAATCCTCCCAATTCTAACGATAGTCAGTCACAAGATTCTTCTAATTTACGGGAAAAAACAAATTTAGCTTGGAAATATGTTTCTTTACAAATTGTGAACGGAAAACCACAATATCAATGTTTATTTTGTCTACAAGTTTTTAATGGAGGCAAAATTCACAGGATGAAGAAACATCTAGCAAAGATTACTGGAGATGTGAAAAAGTATCCTAAAGTTCCATATGATGTGGAAAAACAGATGAAAAACTTATTGAAAGAAATTCATATCAACAAAAACAAAAGAAAAGTAAGTTCTGATGAAGAGGGTGGTGATGAGGTAGAGGATGCAATTGATGAAGCAATAGCTCAAGAAGAACAGCAGCGTACTTCGAGTCAGCAAGTGGTTGGAGGCGATCGAAAAAAGAAAGTCAAAGTCATTCCTCCTATGTTTGCACCAAGAACAACTCCAAGAGCTCAACCAAGTCTTAAAAGGGTTTTTGGACTGTAAAATTCCATTTAATGCAGTTATATCGCCATTTTTTTCAAGATATGCTATATGGTGTTGTTGGTATTGGACCTGGTTACAAGGGTCTTTCTTATGATAAGTTAAGGATTCACTTGTTGGTTGATCTTAAAAGAGAATGTCAAATGCTAGTTGATAGTTATAGGAGTGTATGGAGAAAAATTGGATGTACCCTCATGGATACCTCATGGATGATGGTTGGACAGATTAAAGACAAAGAACTTTAATTAATTTCCTGGTGTATTGTTCTAAAGGTTTGTGCTTTGTAAAATTTGTAGATGCTTCAAGTATGGTAAAAAATGCTTCAATATTATGTAACTTGTTTGCTGAGGTGATTGAATGGATTGGCCCTAATGATATTGTGCATGTTATGACTGACAATGCGGCCAATTATGCTGTTACTGGTAGGCTTATCAATAAGAAATATGATAACATCTATTAGTCACCATGTGCTACTCATTGCCTTAATCTTATTTTAAAAGATATAAGTAGCATGGTGCATATTTCTAACCTTGCATCACGTGCTTTAAAGATCATAGTATTTGGTACAACCATATGATTTTCTTATCTTGGCTTAGAAAAAGACCTAATTAGAAAGAAATTGTATCTCCTGGTGCAACTCATTTTGCAACTGTATTTATCACATTAAAGAGCATCTTTGATCGTAGAGCAGATTTGCAAGCATTGATTGTAGATTCATTTTTTACTGGTCACAAATTAGATAGGAGTGCTAATGGTACAACTGTGAGTGCTATTATTTTGGATAGCAAATTCTAAGATGATTGCTTTACTGCACATAAACTTGTGGGCCATTTGATTAAATTGATGAGGCTTATTGATGCTGATGATAAACCATCTTTGGGATATGTTTATGAAGAAATTCTAAGGGCAAAAGATGCAATTAAAGAGATGTTTAAGCAAAACAAGATTGCATATCATCCGTATACAGATATTATTAACTCAAGATGGGACAAGCATTTGAAGAAAGATCTTCATGCGGCAACTTACTTCCTGAATCCTGCATTCTTTTTTAATGAAAATGATAAAAAAAAGCACCTAATGTTATGCGTGTTTACTTGATCTTATTACCTTGTATTGCAAGTGTAACAATTTGGATTCAGTTGAGGCAATGAAAGAAATACATTTATATAGAGATCAGAAGGAAAGCTTTGATAGACTCGAAGCTATTCGAGCTGCATCTAAACTTAAGCCTGGTAAGAATATTTGAATATTTATTTAATAGTAATTTGTTTTATGCTTTTATGTTCTTAATTGATAACTTTCAATATGTTATGGTTTTATAATTGGTAGATGAATGGTGGAGGTTATTCAGTAGTTCTGCTCCATGTTTACAAAGGATAGTTGTTCGCATTCTTAGACAAGCATCTATTTCTTCTGGGTGTGAGAAAAATTGGAGTCTTTTTTACCAGATTCATACAAAAAGAAGAAATAGATTGGAGCATGATAGACTAAATGATATTGTTTATGTTACTTATAATTTGCGTCTTAAATCCAGGTAATATATGTTTCTTGCAATATCATATTATTTCATATGTAATCTTTATCATAACAAATTTGTAAATTATTAATTCTTCATATATTGTATTTAACTTTTTAAGAAGGAAAAAGAAAAAAGAAAGCAAAAGATACAATATGATCCAATTGGTTATAAAAGCATCAATTTAGTTGATTTTTGGGTGACGAAAGAGGTTGTAGAGAAAGAGCCTGATCGTCCTAGTAATGTGAATGACTTATTGCGTAAGTATTATAGTTTATTTTCTAATGATTTATTAGAATGTTGTTAGTTTATAACATAATAATAACATGTGTATTTTATTAGGTGATATTGATGCTGATTTATATCAAAGTGGCAGTGGTAGTAATGGTCTTTATGCTGCATCTCTTGATTCTTCTACTCAAGAGAGTAGAAATGAAGGTGAAGATGATTCCACCGAAGCAAATTTGTAACAAGTTCTTACGGATTTTGATGATTAATAAATCTTCATGTTGGCATTTAATATTTAGATAAGATCATATGGATTTGGTTGATGAAATTTTATATAGTGTTTTAAATTTTGAAGATATTTTAAGATTTATATTAGACTATAATTATATTTTAGGATATTTATCTATAATTTATTTATTATTTCATTCTAAAACGGTTTTCTAGTTGAACCACCGGTTAGACCAATAAATTAGTAAATCAGTGACTAGAGCAATTTAATGATCGATTTGGTTTTCAGAAACTAACCAACCACTTTGAGTTGGTCAATTTACTCGTTCGTTTAAACAAATATTAAAAATTCAAATCTTGGTTCTTGACATATCGAATTTGAACTTACTAATCTATTTAAGTAAGTGTGGATAAGTCCTTGTCTGACAATATGGAAAACAAGAGCTGGGTCATCAATGAAACGAGCTGGAGAACCACATAATTTTTACGATATGGAAAACATATTTAACCAAAACGATGGCCCAAAACTATGTTGGGCTTTTCCCAAGGAAAATGCAATAGAAAAATAAATTAAAAAACTTGGGCATTACATTTCCGTGGCGCAATGCTACTGCATCTGACTTCAGATCAGAAGGTTTCGTGTTCGGTTCACGTGGGTTCAATACACCAATCCTAAGCTACCTGAATTGATCACCCTTTTTGTCTTTTTCGCTTTTACCTTTTCTACACTTGTTGGTTTAGTTGATTTGAGAAGCTACATTTTCAGGGTCCATGATACAACTGGATTTAGATTGTACTTGGTCTACAACAGTACAAAGTGACACGACTTGCTAAAAGTTTTCAATAGTTAGGCCTACAAAAAGCCTATATAACTCAAACGCTACAAACAAAAAGATGCATTGATTTCATGAACAAAAAAAACAAAAAAAATGCATTGATTTCAAATGAAGTTCAATTCTTAGTTGCTAGATTGAAAGATAATATAAGAAACAAAATATTGAATTAAAAATAAACTAAATATTAAGAATATTTTAAAAAATTTTAAAAACAAAATATATACTTTACATTAA
>NC_029791.2:12752197-12755670 GCF_000816755.2 Arachis ipaensis | reverse complement strand
ACATCAATGTTCTTAAAACCGGTTCGAATCGGCTGGTCGAACCGGTTGAACAGTGAACCGAATGCAAAGACGGTTCGGTTAATAAGCAAAACCGCGAAAAATAAAAATCGGAATTGAACTGGTGAACCGACCGGTAACTGGTCGGTCGAACCGAACCGTGATCCGGCCATTTTTTGGGTTGGGCAGCAAAACACTGCCGTTTACGCCACTGAAGCCCTAAATCAATGATGTGAATCCCTAATTGGCTTCAGCACTCAGCAGTTCAGCCCTTCACAATTCTCATCGAGCAAGGTTCGGCGTCACGGGTTCGGCGTCGCCCAGTCACCTCCGTCGCGCAGTCACCTCCTTCGACCAGTGACCTCCGTCGCTCAGCAGCTGTCGTTCGTCGGAACAGCCACCTCCATCATGCAGCAGCCGTCGTCCCTTGAAGGTGCTCCACCACTGCTTGAAGCCGTCGCCCAGCCAGTCACCTCCATCACCCGGCGTCGCTGTCTCCCAAGTCCCACTCTCCCAATTGCATGTTCTGTACTTGAAGCCTTGAAGGTGCCTTCGAGCTTCCAAGAGTTCCAGGTAATTTTTTTTAGTTATGAACTTATGATTGTTTGATTGAATCATTGAATAACTGTTGCATGATGAACTCTGATACTGTGAACTCTGATAGTCTGATACTGTGAACTGAACTCTGTTCGTTGAGTAGCTTTGGAACTCTGATACTGTGAACTGAACTATGTTCGTTGAGTAACTCTGATATTTCATATTTGTGATATGATGAACTGCTAAACTGTGACTGTGAACTCTTTGATTGAGTAGCTCTTTGATTTTGCTTTGTTTACTGAACTGGATTTTGTTGTTTGTTGAATAATTGTGAATAATTTTGAATAATATTGGATGTTGTTTGTTGTAAATTTGAGAGTTGAGATTTTTGGGTTGGGTTGCTGGTAATGTTTAGGTATGGATGAAAGTATCAACTAAGAACTACCTAGGAATAATAATGCTGAAAATAATTCTGCTTCGAATGAACGTTCTCTTCCTCTAACGACTAATGAAAGTCAGTCACAAACTTCTAGTGTTCGGGGAAAAACTGATCCTGCTTGGAGATACATTGCTTTACAAAATATAAATGGAAAACCGCATTACCAATGCACCACTTGCTTTTTCTGGTCCAAGTAGTGGAAATGAAGGTGATGATATCAATGACGCAAATCTGCAGCAAGTTATGGAGGATTTTGATTATTGATGACAAACTTGGATCATTTTGATGTTGCTATGTTATGTTTGATTGGTTGTTTTGTTTTTTGACTTTTGAATTTGTATTTGAATGAGATTATAACATTTTGGTTTATGTAATACTTAAGTACTAAGGAGCAAGGTAGTTAAAATCGTGACTCTACTCGTAGAATCGCACGATTCTACGATTTTGTTTCTCCTTATCGTCTCGTTTATGCTTCTCGTCTTCCAGGAAGCAGCTCCGTGCTGAATCACCGAGGAAACACGCTCAAACCTGGAATCGCGAGTTTCCGGTGAGGTTGCGTTTCAGTTTCAACAAGGCTCCAGAAGCGGTTTTCTTGACCCAAATTGCAACCAATTCAAACCCTAGAGCCCAATCTGAAGTGAAGAAGGTAAATGTCCCTACAAATTCTTCTTGAACCGTTTACCCTAGCAATTTTTCCTCTATCTATGACTGTCTTTTCAATTTCACCTTATTCAATTTCACTTTCCCTCCCTCTAAACTCTGAACTCCCTTTGAATTATGAAATCACCAAATCAGAGAAAAAAAATTGCGTTACCGTGTCCCGTAAGGCTTGTCGCGGTACCCCTGTGAGTGTATCTCTGCCTTTCTGGCTCTTTCTAGCTGCAACTGTGACTGCATTGGAAGGTTGCTGACTTAGTGTTGCTGATGCTCTGTGTCATTGACGGCCGGTGTTCATGGTTTGTTGTTGCTACCTACTGCGCTCTTCGCCTCTTCTGTTTAGTGATTTTAGGTAAGCCTTAAATCTGGTTCGCCTTCTTGTTCAGTGATTGTTCATTTTAGTGGTTTGTGTTCACAAGTCATAACAAAGCTGTTCTTCACTTCTTTGCATTTTGAATTTTTTTTTTATTGAATTTTATTTAGCTAAAAACTTGAATTGTTACTTTATTATTATGGCATTGGACATAGTTTGCTCACTATGACTACAACAGAAAAGGAACAATTTCAGCTAAAGATTTCGCATTTTCCTTGGTTGTAGCTATTGATATCAATCATATAAACAAACTGTTGGATAGAGTGAAGGAAATGAACGATAATTCGCATCTCAGAAACATAAAAATCGCATTTCAAGAGTTTGAAGCCTTTGCAAAATTGGGCAAGCAGTTGGAATTCTTCTCCCTAGCCATATTCAGCTATGGGAAAATTAGTGGAGAGTTGACAAAATCTAATTTTCAGAGAGCAGCATCACAGGTATATGGCATCACTATTATAGATGCAGTTGCTGACATAATTTTTCATGTTTTTGATGCTAACCGGGATGGAAACTTGAATGCTGATGAGTTTATTAAAATTATTCAAAGAAGAGAAAGCAGTGTAGCACTTGAAGACATAGAGTTTGTTATCTTGCTTTTAGAACTGTGCAACAAAGCATTCATCAACTAAGCTTCAAAGTTAATGATGAATTAATCTAATTAAGAATTGCAATGAACTCAACCATATGAAGCAAAATATGATGAAGATTCATCATTCATTACCTTAGCAAGGAAAACTTGCCATAAACACTATCACCATCACATGATTTTGCTGTGTACTCAGAGATGTACAGTGTTCAATTTTTATTTTTTATCCAAAATCTTTTCCTTTTGGGAATTTGTTCTCATATGATCATTTTTGTAAATACTGATAAACCAGCTACTATTAAATATTATTGCTTCTAAAAAAATCAAAAACTAAATACTTATGCTACAAAGTGAAGGGATACTCTGTAAAGGATGATTGAAAATTTTATATAATAGTGTAATGCACAAGGTAATTAGTTATTCATTGCAATAGTTTAGTTGATTTATTTATTACTTAACTTTATCTTATGTCGTATAAATCTGTGAGTTATGAATTTGTGTTTTGGTTTGTGATTGAGCTTTGTTATGAATTGGGACATTTGACTTGTAAATTTGTGTTATCAAATTTTTTATAATTTTTAATTTTATATTTTACAAGTCACGTTTACATTCCGTCTTACGATTCAACGACTTACGATTTTGAACTAACTTTTCAAGTCGAGGTAAAAACTACGAGTTCACTACCTTACTAAGAAGCATTGCCAATGTTACATTCATGGCCAAAGTTAGTTTAGCGGTGGTCATTTTCCACGTGAACTATTCTTTCTCAGTTTCTACACATTTCTTACCCATACCTAACACCAATCCAACCCAAAACTATGATTTCCCGCCAATACCCAATACCTGGCCTAAATTTAAAACCCCCCAAAAGCACATTCTTACCT
>NC_029791.2:12748705-12751242 GCF_000816755.2 Arachis ipaensis | reverse complement strand
ACTGAAAATAAATATTTTTATTTAAATAAATAAAATAAATATTTTATTTATTAAAATAAATAATTTGTAATATTTTTATGAAAATCTATCGTATATACTTATTTTACTTATTTCATTTACAATATAAATAAAATAATAATGCACATATTTCGTTTACACCATAAATAAATAAGACTAAAAATAGATAACATGTATATTTTGTTTACACTGTAAACAAAATAAAAGATGCCATGAATTTTTGTAAAAATACTATAAATTAATTATTTTGATAAATAAAATATTTATTTTATTTATTAAAAAAAATCCCAAATATTTACCATCTTAAATCTCAATATATTTATTAAAACTCTAAACTTTGTTACCCAAAAACTCCAAAAGCCCAACGTGGGGATCACCCCTCAATCCCTCATTCACCTTGTTGACAGTAAATTCCACCACACGCTTGTGCAACTACTCTGCATCTTGCTTAGCAAGCAACCCAAGCAGCTATAAATAGCTAGATTTAGTAGCAAACTTACCCTCATTCCAATTTTGACTCTCAAGAAGAATGACGAAGGACATTGAAGAAGGTTGTCGGACGCCAAGGCACACCGCCTCTCGGATACCGGCGCCAACGGCGTGTCCTCCGGCTCCGAAGAAGAAGCCTGCGGCGGCAGTGCACACAAAACGGCAGAGGATCCCACCTAAGTGCGGTTACTTCAAACCACCTGATCTCGAACTCATCTTCAGAATGCTTCCTTCTTCAACTTCAACTGAACCTCTTCCTTAAATTAGCTTAATTACTTTCTCTAACTCTCTATTACACTCTATTCTTAGTTTTTGTTTTGTTTTTTTTTTTTTTTCTCCTTTCTAGCTTCTAGGATTAGCTCCTAAATTAATTTGATTATGTAGTGTATAATAGAATATCATTACGGATTAGGGATTAGAATTTAGGAGTGATATATGTATATTACCTTACTCGATTTTGTTTTTTCCCCTTTTGTATGTATATTTGGTTTACCCTAAAATAGAAAAGTGAATGTCTGTTCTGACTTCTGAGTTCTGAACAATTAAGTTATTAATTTGTTTATTTAGTTATAAGCTGCATTACTTGATGAACAGTAGTGTGCTTGTTGCAATCGTATATTGTTACTACTTAATTTCCGGTGAATCAACAAACAATAAAATTGACTAAATAAATCGCCAAAGGAGCCTTTAATCGTCAACGAAATTCAATTCAGAACCATCATCATATATCAAGACATAAAAATAATGGAGGTTGGATAAAAGTGTTTTATACTGAGAATCTTTTAGTTGATTTAAGAGCAAATGTGAATTTTTATTTTATTGTATTCATGTTGTAATAATACATTAGTGATAATGTGATATGAATCATTAAAAATTCATGTTCATTTTATTAATTTTTTTTCTCTTCTTAATATTATTAATATATCATAAGATGAATGAATGAATGGAATGAATTAAAATAAAAGCTCGATCTCCTTCCTTTGTTCTTGAAAATCTTATGAATTTCTCCATTTACATGACAATGGTGGACCTTCTTCCTAAGGGTAGAAGACAGTTGCATTAATTAGCAGTCAATACTGGCAATCTATCTTCATCCTTATCTTTTCTACGGTCAACTCTGTACTTTCTGGCTCCGTTGATTTTGGTTGAACGCGGTTTACCCTTCCTTTTTATCTATATATATCCAAATAGCTTCTTACAAATTTCATGATATTTTCGTTCTCAAACAAATTTTATTGTATCTGTAATATTTTATACCAATTAGCTTCAAAATTTAATTATTTTTTGAATAAATTAATAAAAAATAATACAAATAATTGTTTAAATATAATTGTATTTTAATTTTTCATTCTATTACGTACACATTGAGGATAATTTGAAATAAAAGATAATAGACTTGTTGTAACTGTCATATATTTTGTGCTTTGATTGCGTTGTCATCTGAGAATCATGGCGCCTTCATGGAGACCTGGTTATTCTACAGAATTAGTTTTACCTTTGGAGTTAGCCAACTAGCAGCGGCGACAGACAGCGTCTTCCTTTTCTATGGCAGCAATTTTTCGGGCTTTGAAGGTCCATTTATGGGAGATGTGAAATGGTTTGTTTGTTCAGCACATGACAAAAAAAAAAAACAATAATAAATAAATTTAATTTATCTAATTACTTTTGATAACAGGTTAACTTTTAAAGAGTGCTGCACTCTCTACTTTACCTAGAGTGCACTAGCTTTTGCCAATTATATACTCATTCATTTATTTTCACTTTCAAATTAACATTGTGTGTCCAAAAAATACAATTTCTAATGGGATATTGTTATATATTTTTGGTAGCTAACACCCTCCTCAATAATGAAGTCAGGGAATTGCAATTTAGTTAACTTTAAAGTTTTGCCAATCCAATAACTAAATCATCGAAAATAGTTAGAGATGGCTTTATTTTCGTACCATTTAAATCGTATTGGTATATTTTATTTTTTAATTAATTTAATTTTATTTATAATTTAAAATTTAAATAAATATAATTTAAAATAA
>NC_029791.2:12743569-12748628 GCF_000816755.2 Arachis ipaensis | reverse complement strand
CATGCCTAATAAACAAAAAAGTCCATCCAAAAAGGATGGTCTCCACAACATACCCGACCTCTTTAAAGAGGTCGGACACCGACAAAAAAATTCAGCTCTACCTACTCAAGAAGAGGTCATTGCCTCCACGAATTTTGCCTGCAATCTCTATCTTTATTAAAAGATAGACTCCAACAAATTCCCAAAATAAAGGGAATGGTTATCCATCAGAAAAGATGGAACTACTTTAACAAAGGTGGTTAGCAACTTTACTATAAATACACTAACATCCATCAAGTATAAGGTACGTTCTAATCTACTAAAAACCTGCCTAAAACCTTTGCTAACTTAAGCATTGGAGTCTCTTGCAGGTATCACCCTCCCCCCTCCCCCCCCCCACCTCTTCATGAGGAACTCGGAAAGGCGGCACCTCGGCAACAACAAGTCGGACGCTACCACCAAAAGGATCTGGACCTCACGTTCAGACTCAATTCAACGTTTCAGGTACCCTAGAAACATTGGCGCCATTATCGGGAACCTGGGATTCATCCCTTAATGATGATGGACAACCAGTATGAAGACGGCCATACAGCGTCTGAATTTGAAGCTGAGCCCCAACCAAAGGGCAACGCCCTTATACTACCTCCACCACACCAGATGCATGGTCCTCATGGGGAAGGGACATCGGCAAACCCCTAGTCAAGGTGGGTTCATTCGGAAATCCATCATCCTAAAGAAGAAGAACCCCCGCTAGCAGCCGAGATACTAGGCCTAGGACGTGGCAAGCGAGAACGGCTAGAACAACTTGAGCACGATGCTGAGCGACAGCGAGAGGGAAGTAAGACGACAAAGGGAGTTAGAAGAAAAGCTCCTGAAGTTGAAAACCGACTTTCGAAACCATCGAATAGACTGGGAAGAAAGGCCTTTAGGTGGAGAAGATCCATTCATAGAAGAGATTATGCGGGCCAAAGTTTCCAGAAACTTTAAAACGCCCAACATGGATCCCTATAACAGAACAACCGACCCAAGGCACCACCTCAGTAATTTTAAAAGTCGGATGTATTTAGCTGACGCCTCTGACGCCACCCGCTGCAAAGCCTTCCCGCGACTACTCTAACCAAAGCGGCTATGAAATGGTTTGATAACTTACACCCCAGATCGGTAACCAGCTTCGACGACTTGGCAAGGAAGTTTCTGACAGGATTCTCCAACCAAAAGGACAAAATGAAACACGCATCGAGTCAGCTGAAAGTCAAACAAGAGGTCGGAAAAATTCTCTGGGATTACATGGAGAGGTTTAATAAGAAATACTTGGAGAGTCAAAGCCTGCCCACTGAAACTGTGATCATGGGACTAGTCAATGGCCTCAGAGAGGGACCATTCTCTCATTCCATATAAAAAAGGCACCCAGCCTCACTGAATGAAGCCCAAGAAAGGGTAGAAAAATACATCAACATGGAAAAGAATTTCCGATCAAGGGAACGTTTCCCACGACCAAACCTGCCCTATCAACTTCGAAAAAAGGAAAAAGAACCCAAAAAGAAAGAAAAGAAAAACCAGAGAAGCCACGAAGATACCACAATTGTACTCCCCTTAGAGTCTCTCTGTTGAATGTGTATAGAGAGATATACCACACCGAGAAACTTCTACTTCATCATCCAATCAAACATACGAAGACAAGAAGTCGGACAAAATACTGCAAGTACCATAAACTCCACAGACATTCCACTAATGAATATTACGACCTAAAGAATGTCATAGAAAAATTGGCTAGAGAAGGCTGACTAGACAAGTATCTGATGGACAAGTCGGACGATCTGAGGAAGAGAAGGAGGGAAGGATGAGGAAGGACGATGAGAGTGTCCACCTGAGACTCTCGAGCGACACATACACATGATCCACAGGGGATTTGCTGGAGGACGAATGTCAAAATCATCACGAAAATGGCATCTCAAAGAGGTATACCAAGTCAGGGAGGGGACCAGACTTCCCGACTTGCGTACCATCTCGTTTACTAAAGAAGGTGCCTAAGGAATAACACCTGGGCACGATGACCCCATGGTGATAACAATGATCCTCGCAAACGCTAACCTCTATAGAACCCTAATAGACCAAGGAAGTTCAGCAGATATTCTGTTCAAACCCGTCTTTGAAAAACTCGGACTGAAAGAAAATAACTTAAAGGCCTACCCAGGCAACCTATTCGGACTGGAGGACACGCCAATCCGACCCTTGGGGTATATCTCCTTATACACCGCTTTTGGAAATGGTGCAAGGTTGAAGACGCTAAGCATTGATTACATTGTGGTTGATGTAAACTTGGCGTATAATGCCTTAATAGGTCGGACAACCTTAAACCGACTCACAGCTGTCGTCTCAACACCACTCGAAGTTGGACTACTTGCACCGGCGCGATGGAAAAGAGGGGGCAGAGGCAGTCCCCGTGACGTGATGGAGGACGAACCTGGGTTGCTTGCAACGACACAATGGAGGCGCAACTAGGTTGGGTAGCCTACAATGATAGGTAGGATGAAGGCGCGATGAGGTTGGGTTGCGTGCGACAGTTGGGGAGGCGTGACGAAGTACTGATGCATGCGGCAGTTGCGAACGCACGAAGAAGCCAGAACACGTGCGGTAGTTCGCAAGAGATGGTGGGGGGTTGTGAGGTGCAAGGGTGGGGCGCGGTGTGGGTGCGGAGAAAGAATTTTGTGATTATTGAAGTCAAATTCAAAACAAAGATTATATCTAATTAATTAAAATTTTGATTTTTGAAAATTAATTTAACATTCTTTCTTTAAACCGTTATTTATGTTGTTTAGAATAAATGTTGTTTTCCTACGCTCTCATTAAAAAAAAAATGTTATCTACAAGTAACATTGACTAATGCACCAAGTTTTTTTTAAATAGTTTGTTTAAGGCTCAATCCAAAAACGAGAGTAGAGTTCTTAATTAGTATTTGATTCTCTTTGATATTACCATCAAAGACCAATTACAAATAACAAGTTTCTAACAATCACAACAAATACATTACCAAGCCTAACAACCAAGACATACAAAATTACCTTGATACAAATGAACCAACACATCCATACATAACCCACCTAAACTTTTATTAAATTGAACTTCAATTTGCTGTTCATTCCTGTTTGCATGCCATGCTTCAATAAGTTATGTTTTCATCACCTTCAATGTACCACCGTGTCATGCTTGCCAATGAGCCCATCTTGTACTTTTTGTCTTTGCCAATTGTTCCCAATTTTTTCTTTCTTTGAACTGCACTTCCGTCCTTGCTTTAATACCCACTCAAATTTCTTGCTCGGTTCCGTAGAAACCTCTAATCCTAGAATGCTTCATATTTACCTTCAATGCATTCCAACACACTTTTACCATCAACAATAATCAAGAGCTCCTCTTCAATCACGTTTGCTTCTTCTATCATGAATTGATGCACCGCATTTTCTGATTGTGAGGGAGAGAGAAAGAAAAGGAACGCTAAGAGTTATTATAAGAAAGTTTTATTTCTATCCGATGAAATCTTAATACAAATGGGGAGCCAATTTGCTTACGTGTCGTTACTAGAAATTTTTAGATTTATATTTATAAATTATAAATTATTATTTGCTTAAGTTGTTATTTTCAAATTTTAAATTTGGATTATTTTACATAACTTAGGTTGTTCTTTTTTATATTATAACACTATTTTTTAAATTTTTGTTAATTCTTTTTAGCATTATTTTTTAAAATTTTAAAATATTTTTTTTTAAATTGCAGCTACATAAATTTTTTTAAAGAAATTTCATACGTTGAGTCTGGGAGTTTATTTACTTACGTGTCGTCACTAGAAATTTTTAGATTTATATTTATAAATTATAAATTATTATTTACTTAAGTTGTTGTTAATTATTCTTCGATTGTTACGTACTAATATTATTATATTATTATATTATTATAAAGATTTACGTTATGTTAGAATTTTTAAATTATTATTTGTTTAGGTTGTTATTTTTAAATTTTAAGTTTAGGTTGTTTTACTTAGTTTGTTATTTTTTAAATTTTAAATTAAAGTCAACCAAATTTAAAAAAATTTAGTTATGATGCAACTATAAAAGTATAAGTTATGAGAGATGTAAAGCACCACAATTTAAAGTACATCAATCCCTTTCTTTACATATATCCAAAATCTCTCTACTTATTTTAATGGCTGGAATTCACAAAATTGCTCACATCAATCCTACAATTGACAATTTGTGTGTACGAGTGATACGGTTATAGACACTACCAAGTTACGGAAATTTTCTATTACCATACTCAATTGAGATGGTTTGGCTCAATGAAGACGTGAGTTTTCTACTAATATTTTTTTATTTTATTTTAAATTTATATTATTTATATTTTAAATTTATTTGTTTATTCCCATCTAATCGTTTTTTTTGTTCATTAATTCTAGGGAGGAAAAATACACGCCTCAGTTAAAAAGGCTTTTGTGTCTCGATTCATAAATTTGCTGGAGGAAGGAATATCTTACCAAATAAGATATTTTGGTGTTGACTCAATAAGGGTTACTTCAAGACTACACATCATGAGTACGTGGTTAATTTAAACCAACGTACTGATGTGCACCAAGAATCGTCGAGTATCCACAATATGGATTTAAGTTTGTGAGTTTTGACACTCTCAATACTCCTGGTATAATTGCACCTATTTAGTTGGTAATTTTATTATTTTAGAAAAAGTATAATTATTTATTTTATTGATAATTTATTCTGCATTTTTTTTTAACAAATTTATTGACAACAATTTTTTTTTTATTTTAAATTATTTCAGATGTTGTTGGATATCTTGCTGGAATTGGGAATAAGAAGACTCTTGAAAAAGATGGCAAATTTACCAAATATACTGTTATTGAATTAGAGATTGATGATGAGTAATTATCTATTTATTTTTATAAATATAAAAATTTGATAATCTCATCTTTTTAAATTATTATTTTAACTTATTTTATTATAAATATTTTTATTAATATTAATAAGTAACAAATGTATCTTAACTAACATTAAGCTTAGTTAAAAAATTTTAGATT
>NC_029791.2:12725405-12742623 GCF_000816755.2 Arachis ipaensis | reverse complement strand
TTGATATTATTTTATTGGTAGTTAATTTTTTAACATTAAACATTCTATTTGATATAGAAAAATAATGGAGTGTGCACTTTTTGACAACTATGCACATGAATTAAATGATTTTCTGGGATCTGGCAATAGAGATGGAGCTGTTGTCGTCTTACAGTTTGTTAGAGTGAAGTTATATAACGGTAATATTTATCCATATTTTTTTAACAATATATTTTTATATGTGAGCTTTTACTTATTGTTTATGTGAATTTTTACTCATTTTGTATTAAAATAAATTTTTCAAAAAAGATTGTTTTACAAAATTTCATGTATGGCACAAAGATGTTCTTCAATCTTGAAGATGCAACTGTCATCCAATTTAAAAATAGGTGGGTATTTTCTTTTTAATTCTTTAGTTTCATACTATGTGTGTGTTATCTAACATAGTTTTTTTTTTTTACTTTATTTATCTAACTTTGTAAGATTTGAAAAATCTAGAGGTAACATCAACAGAATTCCAAATGAGGCTGCATTCTTAAAAATTTATCAAGGCAAAACCATCGAGCAGTTAAAAGAATTAGATACGGTAATTTTCTTTTAAAAAAAAAAATTGAGAAATAAATAATTGAAATTCGTTGTACATAGATTATTTTGTTTATTTATCTTATTTATTTAAAAACTCACCAAATTTAGGAAATTTAAATCATTATGTTTTTTTTTTCAAAATTCTATTTGTGTTGTCTTGGACTCAATAAGGGTTACTTCAAGACTACACGGTATGAGTACGTGGTTAATTTAAATTAACTTACTGATGTGCACAGACTTCCAGAATCGTCGAGTATCCCACGATATGGATTTAAGTTTGTGAGTTTTGGCACTCTCAATACTCATGGGTATGATTGCACCTATTTAGTTGGTAAGTTTATTATTTTAGAAAAAGTATAATTATTTATTTTATTGATAATTTATTCTGCGTTTTTTTTAACAAATTTATTGACAACAATTTTTTTATTTTAAATCATTTCAGATGTTGTTGGATATCTTGCTGGAATTGGGAATGAGAAGACTCTTGAAAAGGATGGCAAATCTACCAAATATACTGTTATCGAATTAGATATTGATGATGGGTAATTATCTATTTATTTTTATTTTTTTGTTTGTTCTCTCAAAATTAGATCTTAATTTTATTCAAAAAAATATTAGTGAGATAAAATCAAAGGTTAGAAAGAAGTCTTTAATTTAACGTGGTATTTTGTACAGAATTTGTTGCTTGAATTCTCCAATGAAGTTGCTGTCAATGATGAATCCGAATTGTTGGAAAATGCTATTACACCAACTAAGCGATTATCCTCGGAGTCGGAAGAATCGAAGGTAGAAGGAGATACCTCAACTTCCAAGAAGATCAAGATTGAGAAAGAAACTTGAGAATTTGGATGCACATGTTTTGGAATCCCTTTTAGAGTCTATCTAATAGAATAATGTCAAGCATATGTTTGTTTTGGTGTAAACATTGTCTTTTCTTGAGTTGTTATTTTTCTTTTGGTTCTTTTCGATTTTTATGTTTGGAATTTAGAATTTTTTTAAATATAAATTAAAGTTATTTGATTATTACTTGTAGTTTTATTTTTAATTTGATTTTTACAGTTGATATTCTGATAATATCTAATTTAATATTTAATGTCATAAAGTTATAAATTTTTTCTTTAAATTATTGTTGATATTAATACTATTTATGATGACACTAAAAAAAATCATTTTTAAATTAACAAATTTCTATATTCCTAATAGACAACGAACGTTTGATTAGAAAATTTTATTTAAAATTTAAAATTTATACTATCTAATTAGAAAATTCTATTTAAAAATTTTAAATTTGAATTTCTAATACTAATTTCTAATTAAGTTTTTAACCATTTCGATTTTTAAATTTAAATTTTTTTACTTGCCACATTTATAAATTTTTATTATTATCTTTTAGATTGTAGAAGTACTTTCATCTTTTTCTCTCTTTTTAAGTATTTTTTCTAAATTTACGTAATTTATAAAATTATTAATTTTTAGATTGTATTTAATTTTATTTATTTTTATCGATAAATAATAGGATTGATACTATTTTTTAAATATTTTTTTCTAAATTTACGTAATTTATAAGGTTATTAATTTTTAGATTATATTTAATTTTATTATTTTTATCGATAAATAATATGATTGATACTATTTATGACGAAACTAATAAAAATTATTTGTAAATTAACAAATTTCAATATTCTTAATAAACAACAAACGTTTAATTAAAAAAATTTATTTAAAAATTTTAAATTTGCACTAGCTAATTAGGAAACTCTATTTAAAAATTTGAAATTTAAATTTTTTTTATTTGTCACATTTATAAATTTTTTCTGTTTACTTCGTTTACATTGTTATTTTTTAGATTATCTCAGCACAACAATAGAGGTACTTTCATCTTTTTCTCTCTTTTTACTTATAAGTTATTCATTTTCAATCTCTTTATTTAAGGAAATGAAAAAAAAATTTTTAACTGTAAGTTGAATTTATTGATCGTGAGATTAAACTTATATTTATTTGAAAAAAGATACTTTTGAAAAAAAATATATTATTTTCCGTAAAATATATTTACGTAACTGAATAAATGAGAATAAAAAGAAAATTAAAGCAGCCAATGAAAATAAAATCTATGCGATTTTACATAGACATAAGAAGACACCAATTTCATATTCAGCATTTTAGAGAGCCACAAAATACATGTTTTTAATAGGTGTTTGTGTATGACCATGTCTTTCATCATTTTTGTCTCAGTAAATAAACACCATACATGTACTCCTATGTACTCCCGTGTCTATGTTTTGATGGATATGTATACCAAAAACAAACGCTGCCATATGTGTACTCTTGTGTACTTTATTTTTTTTAATAATATAAAAAAATTGATAATAAAAATGTATTAGGTATAATGTATATATATTTTTAATTGGTTAAAAAAATTTATTTATTTGGTATTTTCAGGTATATATTGAAAGATGCAAGAAGTCTAAGGAGAAGCAAGATTGAAGAGAAAATTGATATTAAAAGACAAAGAAAATACAAAGCGGACCACAATTCAAGGTAGACTTCATACAAAAAATAACTAACATGTCATGAGTATTTTGGCCGAATAAAAGTCTATAAAATACAATATTTTCTATATATTATTTAGCTATTGACAAGTAATAAATTATTAATTTACATTGTTTTCGTAATATGTTACTAAATTTGTTTATGAAAAAATTACAGGAAATTCGAGTGATGGTTCCAATGATGTGCATTTTTAATCGGTGTTGTCGAACATTACAAATAGCATCAATACAGGTTAATTTTTGGATGATTTTTTTTGGAACTTACTTATGTGAATGTACATGTACTTTATATATTTTGATTTTTCTACTATTTATTTAATTATAAACTTTAACAGAAAATATGTTCAAAAAACTAATATCTCAAGTTATCTTATTAGATAATAACCCAACACCATATCGATCAAGGTCTCCAACTACTAATCTACACTCTGTAAGTGAAAAAGAACGATGTTCCAATATTAGTGATATTAGTAATTCAGGTATCACACGCGAAGCACATGATAGCCCATGTCATCAGACAAGTCAACAACAGCTTCAACAAACATCAAACAATATCGACCAGTTGCAAAGTCAGCGTATGTTAATATATGCTTTTATTACTTAAAGACTAAACATTTAACTTTTCAATTGGTCTATTAAAAACAATTTTTGGTATATGCTAAATAATTATTATAGATTCATTGGAGTACTCAAATCGAATTAGATTGCAAAGGGATGCAAGACTGAATAGGAAGACTATACTACTTTAAAAGAGACATGGTAAGATAAGCATGATAGATTGTAATTATCACAAAGCTAAAATTTTACTTCTTTTATCTTTAATACTACTTTCATAATATATATTCATAACTCAGCTTATTCAAATATATATTCATTTTTCTTTTTTTATAATATAAAGTGCTTGATTTATTATCTCTAATGATTACAGGAGCAAGTACATCTAATTCAAATTTAGATACTAAAGAATTAGAAGAAGTGTGCATAGCTGAAAAAGGAAGACACCTGAGACAAAAAAAAATATTCTTGAAGAAATTGGCTATAAATCTTTCAAAAATTTTTGAAGAAGTTGAGGATATTACTGAAAACACGACTATATTAGATGATTCTGTGCAAATTGAATACCCAGCCATATTTGATGTTGCTGAGAATACAGGTAATCTAAGAAGTAGCAATATCAGCACTTTATTATTTACTATTGTTATGCTTTTTATAAACAAAAAATTATCGTTTAGTGTTCAAGTTTTTAAAATTCAAACTAAGATATGGTTATATATTATAATTTTTGTATTTGAACATTGATATATTGTAATTCTTATTGTTTGATTAGCGTGCATGTAAAACTTAAACCTTGAGGTTGGCACAATGAAATTGTATTATATGATCTCATCTTTTTAATCTATAAATTGCAGTCTTCGATAATCTTTTATAAATATTATTTTTATACTTAACATAGTGAAAGAAAGATATATTTTTATATAAAGTATTTTTTGCAGATATAACTGAAACATAATTTATTATCTTGGTGATTATTAGATGTGATAGATATTGGTGACCCAGAATTTTTTTGTCGGCATTGCGACGCCATGATGTGGTATAAGGAGAGATCAGAGAAGTCCAAAACAGGATCCAATATTGAGTTCTCAATATGTTGTATGCGAGAGAAGGTACAACTGCCGTTTTTGCAACGTCCACCTCAGCTCTTGCAAGGTTTAATATCTGGAGCAGACCAGAGAAGCAAACACTTTAAGGATAATATAAGAACTTATAATAGCATGTTTTACTTCACGTCTCTCAGAGGTAAAATAGAGACCTCTATCAATGATGGGACAGGTCCTCCCCAGTTCATTGTGAGTGGACAAAACTACCACAGAATTGGAAGCTTGGTGCCAATTGAGGGACAAAAACCAAAATTTGCGCAGTTATATATTTATGATACAGAAAATGAGGTCTCAAACAAGATAGAGATTTTCAGGTTTGTATCATGCATTCCAAACTGATTAAAAATTTATTTAGGTAGTTCGTACTTTAATTTTGGTTAATTATGAATACTAATATTTTTCAATTGATGTTTTATACAGTTCAAGAACAAACAACAACAACATTGACCAGTCCTTAGTTCTAGATCTCAAGGACATGATCGATCAACATAATGTTCTTGCTCACACATTTAGGATAGTGAGAAACTACCTGAATCAAGGAGATATCGCAAATATAAGGCTACGGTTGTACCGAAAAAGATCAAAGGACGCAAGAGTCTACAATTTACCATCTTCTAACGAGGCCGTAGCTCTAATAGTAGGAGATTTTGATTCTGGAGATGCAGGGCGTGATATTATAGTTCAATTAAAGTCCGGATATCTGCAAAGGATTCATGAGACACACACCGCATTTATTCCTCTTCAGTACCCTGTGATGTTTCCTTACGGTGAAGATGGCTACCAAGAAGACATTCCTTTGCGAGAATCCCATAGGGCTGATGAAAATAGAAAGAGACAGCGTGTGAGTTTAAGGGAGTTCATAACATTTAGAATACAAGAGAGAAAGGTTGAGTATGCAACCATTGTCAATGGTAGAAGATTATTTCAGCAGTTCTTGGTTGATTGCTTTTCTATGATTGAAGCACAATGGTTGACCTACTATCGAAACAACCAAACCAAGGTGAGGAGTGATATATACAAAGGGATTCAAGATGCAGTTGTTAGGGGTGAGACACGTGCTTCTAAAGCAGGTAAACATATCATCTTACCTGCGTCCTTCACTGGTGGCATGAGATACATGTTTAATAATTGTCAAGATGCTATGGCAATTTGTAAGAAATATGGATATCCAGACCTCTTCATCACAATGACATGTAACTCAAGTTGGCAAGAGATTGGCAGGGTTAACAATCCAAGGAACTTAAAGGTTGAAGACCGGCCGGATATATCGTGTAGAGTATTCAAAATTAAGCTTGACATGATAATCTCGGACCTTATGCAAGGAATTCCATTTGGAGTGCTAGATGCAGGTATTGCTCATCATCCAACCTTATTTTTAGAGAAATATTCCTTTAGATTGTTATAAAATAAATGGCAAAATATTTTCTTACTTAACATATTGTTGATTTTTTATTATCACCCTTAATTTATCAAAACACATACATAAAATAGATAGTTTAAATATAACATATAATTTTTTTTTGTCTTTTTGGTATAAGGGATGTATACGGTGGAATTTCAAAAAAGAGGTCTACCACATGCTCACACACTTTTATGGTTAAATGGAGACCATAAGATAACAACGACAACTCAAATTGATCAGTTAATATCTTCAGAGTTTCCAGATCCTGTTCAGCACCCAAAATTATTTAGAGCTGTATCTACATATATGATTCATGGACCATGTGGTAGAGCATTCTCAAAATCTCCCTGCATGAAAGATAGGTACTGCACCAAATATTATCCCAAGACATTCAGTAAAACCACAGTTATCGATGATAGTGGATACCCATCATATAGAAGACGAGACACAGGGGTGGTTACTGAGAAGAAGGGAGTCCATATGGATAATAGGAATGTGGTTCCATACAATGCATATCTGCTGATGTCTTATCAAGCGTATGTTAATGTAGAGTACTGCAACAAGTCGAATGCTATCAAATATTTGTTCAAGTACGTGAATAAAGGTCCAGACAGGGTAGCAGTTGGAGTTACAAAGGAAGCTTCCAATGGAGAGGATGCTCAGGTTATTGATGAGATCAAACAATTTTATGATTGCAGATATTTGTCTGCATGTGAGGCTGTGTGGAGAACCTTAGCGTATGATATTCATCAAAGGTGGCCTTCAGTGATGAGATTAACCTTTCATTTGTCTGGAGAGCAAAATATCATCTTTAAAGATGATGACGATCTTGAAGAAATTGTGGAAGAAGAGGAAGGAAAATGTACAATGTTCTTAGCATGGATGGAGGCCAATAAAAAAATTTGAAGCAGGTCAAACTTTGACGTATGCTGAGTTTCCAAATCAATTTGTTTATGATAGAGAATCAAGGGAATGGCATCCACGCAAAAGAGGGTATTCTATCGGGATGTTAAATTATGTTCCACCAGGTACAGGTGATATTTATTATATGAGAATTTTGTTAGCTGTTCAGAGAGGTTGCACAACATATGAGTCTATTAGGACAGTTAATGGAATTATATATTCTAGCTTTCAAGATGCTTGCTATTCCATGGGACTACTGTGCGATGATAGGGAATTCATTGCAGCTATTAATGAGGTAGCTGAACTTGCATATGGTCATCAATTGAGAAAATTATTTGCGATGCTACTGATATCTAATAGCATTAGCAACCCAGAGCGTGTTTGGAATGCAACTTGGACATTATTAGCTGATGGAATACTATATGAGAGGAGAAAAGCTTTGAAAAATCAAGGTATTTTACTATGTCTTTTTTTATATCAAGATTGTATTCTCTTATTATCTTTATTTTTATTAATAATATTAATAGTTTTATTTTAGAATTACTTATTAAATATTTTATAAAACCACTATGTGCTTTTTTTAGGACTAAACATGACTGATGACGAATTGAAAAACCTCTGCCTTATTGAGATTGAGAAGATACTCAACACCAATGCGAGATCTTTAAGAGACTATCAATCAATGCCATATCCTGAGATGTCTCATATTCGCCTTTTTCAGAATATGCTAATAGAGGAGGAGTTAGCATATGACACAAATGACTTGATTCATACAAACTTATATACAGAACAAAAGATGACTCATGAGCAAATGTTAGTATTTGATGAGATACTCAATGCTGTTATTACAGACTCTGGAGGTTTTTACTTCGTTTATGGGCATGGTGGGTGTGGTAAGACATTTATTTGGAATGGACTTTCTTCTGCTATTCGGTCTAGAGAAAAAATTGTTTTAAATGTCGCATCCAGTGGAATTGCTTCTTTACTCCTACCTGGTGGCAGAACGGCTCATTCTAGATTTTCAATACCCATTACAATTACTGATGAATCTACTTGCAACATCAAGCATGGCAATTTGAAGGCTGAGCTGCTCATCCAAAGTAGCTTAATAATTTGGGATGAAGCTCCAATGCTCAATAAAATGTGCTTTGAAGCACTTGATCAGACGCTCAGGGATCTTATGTCAGTTACGATCAACATAAGACACATCAACCATTTGGTGGTAAGGTTGTTGTTCTAGGAGGTGATTTCAGACAGATACTTCCGGTGATTCCGAAAGGAAGTAGACACGATATATTGGCATCCGCTATTAACTCATCCCATCTGTGATCATTTTGTAAGGTTCTGAAACAGCATACGAATATGAGGCTTCTAATGTCTTCTTCGGATCAAGATGAAGGTGAAATGAAGAGATTTTCTAATTGGATACTTGATGTTGGAAATGGAAATATTGGCTCTCTTGTTGGTGATGAATCAGAAGTTGAAATTCCAAATGATTTATTGATTACAACTACTGATGACCCTCTCTCTCATTTGGTAGACTTTGCATACCCAAATTTGTTGCAAAACATGTCAGATTACAGGTATTTTCAGAGTAGGGCAATTCTCGCACCCACGCTTGAGAGTGTCGAGAAGGTAAACGATTTTGTCTTGACAATCTTTTCAGGGATGGAAAAGGAGTATTTGAGCTCTGACACAACATGTCAAGCTGATCAGAATGAAGATGTACAACAAGAGTGGTTCACACCAGAGTTCCTAAATGACATCAAATGTTCGGGACTACCCAATCACAAGTTGACTTTGAAGCCAGGAGTCGCTGTAATGCTACTGCGAAACATAGACTAGACTTCAGGTTTATGCAACGGGACAAGATTAATAGTTAATGAACTTGGCAGCAACGTAATTGGAGCGACGGTAGTGACCGGTAGAAATATTGGAGATAAAGTGTACATTCCAAGAATGAACTTGATCCCTTCAAATTCAGGATTGCCATTTAAGTTCCAACGGAGACAATTTCTATTGATAGTATGCTTTGCAATGACCATTAACAAGAGTCAGGGTCAATCATTATCACATGTAGGGCTTTATTTGCCAAAATCAGTGTTCACCCATGGACAACTTTATGTTGCTTTGTCAAGAGTTAAGAGTCGCAGTGGCCTCAGGGTTTTAATTCTAGACGAAGACGGCAATCCAAAGTCATCAACAACAAATGTCGTGTTCAAAGAGGTTCTTAATAATATTTAGGTAAGAATAATATTATTTTTATTTTAATAGCATGTTATGATTTACACTTTTGTATAAATATTTACTATATATATAACTAATTTATCTATAACTCTGTTTTCAGATTTGAGATGAAATGTGTAACAAGAAGCACAACATCAAATGCCAATTGCTTTTCTAATGAAGTTAGTAAGATATTAGGTTGTCGATAAATTTTTATTAGCCTTTTGATATAAAATTTAGTGTAAAATTGACATGTTATTATTACAGTTATATATGTTCTTATTTTTTTCATGTCTCCCTCCTTATTTTATTTTATTTCCTTTTCTCTTTAGTAATTATATAGCGGGTGCATTATTGTGAGTAGTGTTCAATTTCATATTACTTTGTAGCTATTAGAAGTTAAAATTCCACTGCAGACTCAACAATTGGTATCAAGAGCCAACGTTATATTATTCATTATTTGAGTGGTAAAATTCAATTTTGAATATAATGGCTTCTACTAGTAGTAATGTCAAAGTAGGCAAATATGAAATCGAGAAGTTCAATGGGAAAAATGATTTTTCCTATTGGAGGATGCAGATGAAAAATCTGCTTATATCACAAAAATTGCACAAGGCACTGGCAGGAAAAGAGAAAAAGCCGGAGGAAATGAAAGATGAGGATTGGAAAGAATTAGATCTTGAGGCGCAGGCTGCAATAATCTTATGCCTTGAGAGGGATGTTGCTTTTTTGGTAAATGAAGAAGCAACTGCAGCAGGCGTTTGGTTAAAGTTAGAGAGTAACTTCATGACGAAGACTCTAACTAATAGGATCTACTTAAAATTCAAATTGTATACATGCAAGATGGAGGAAGGCACCTCAATCCGAGAATATATCAATAAGTTTGACAGGATCATATCAAACTTAAAGGATATAGATGTGAAGGTTGATGATGAAGACCAAGCACTCATATTGTTACTTTCATTACCGAAGTCCTATGAAAATCTGGTGCAGACATTGATGTTGGTGGGTGACACTCTGACCATGGATGAGACGAGGGCATCACTTTTAGCGGATGATCGACGTAAGATTGCTACAAGTGTAATGTCATCTTCAAATGGAAGGAGTATAATGATCAAGCACAAGGATTGTTCGCGACTAGAGGAAGGACTAATGAAAGAGGAAAATGTAATAAGCGTGGAAAGTCTAGGCCAAAATCTAGACCTCACGCGGAGAGAACATGCTTTAAATGTGGTGAGGCTGGACATTTCAAAGCAAATTGTCCAAATAAAAAGATAACTTTCAAGAAATAGAACAACGACAACCCAAAAGAAAAGCAAGAAGCAAGCTACGTCTCAAATGATAAGGAAGATTGTTACTCTGTGACAGAACAATCTTATGAAATCTTCGATAAGTGGATTCTTGATTTAGGAGCCTCTTGACAAACCCCAATTTGACGGTTTGTTTGGTATTGATTTTTGGGGATTTTATCACCTTTTACCCATATTTATTCAAGAAATAGCATGGTTTTGTATATTCTCCTTTAATTGTGCTTGAATGTGAAAACATGCTTTTTAGGACTCAAAATAGCTAAATTTAATTCACCTTGATTCTATTAGATACCTTGATATGTTTGTTAAGTGATTTAAGGTTTAGGAGGCAAAGATTGGATCAAGGGAATGAAGAAAGAAAGCATGAAAAGTTGGAGAACTCATGAAGAAATGGAGGAACCGGAAAGCTGTCAAGCCGACCTCTTCGCACTTAATCGGCCATAACTTGAGCTACAGAGGTCCAAATGATGCGGTTCCAGTTGGGTTGGAAAGCTAACATCCGGGGCTTCGAAACGATATAAGATTTGCTATGGTTGAACCACGTATGGTGGCGCGAACGCGCAAAGTACGCGCACGCGCCGTTGCTGCCACCTGGTTCACTTAAAGCAAAACGTGGCCAGCGATTTTAGAAGCCTTGTGGGCCCAATCCAACTCATTTCTGATGCTATTTAAGCCAAGAATTGAAGAGGGATCAATATACTTTAATCATTAGTCATAGTTTAGTAGTTAGAAGTAGTTTCTAGAGAGAGAAGCTCTCACTTCTCTCTAGAATTAGGATTAGGATTAGGTTTAGTTCTTAGATTTAGATTTTAATTCATCTTCTTCTACTTCTACACCTCAATTACTTGTTGTTACATTCATTCTTCTTCCATTCTTTTATTGTAATTTCCTTTATGTTGTTCTTATACTTTGTTGTAGATCTACTATTGTTCCTTCCATTTTCTTTCAATTCAATAAGAGGTAATTCATAATAATTGTTCTTCTTTGCTTTTCTATTGTTGATCTCTTGCCTTTGTAGTTAGATCTCTCTTTAATTCTTGCAATTTATGTTGTTTACTTTTATTGCCTTTTATGTGTTTGTTGAAATGCCTCTTCTAGATATAGTATAGATTTTGTTCCTCTTGGCCTAGGTAGAGTAATTAGTGACACTTGAGTTATCTAATTCCTTTGTTGATTGATAATTGGAGAGATCGCTAATTGGTTTGGAGTGCACTAAAGCTAGTCTTTCCTTGGGAGTTGGCTAGGACTTGTGGCTCAAGTCAATTCATCCACTTGACTTTCCTTTAATTAGTAAGGGTTAACTAAGTGGTAGCAATGAACAATTCTCATCACAATTGAGAAGGATAACTAGGATAGGACTTCTAATTTTCATACCTTACCAAGAGCCTTTTATAGTTGTTAGTTTATTTTCATTGCCATTTACTTTTCATGCTTCTTATCCAAAACCCCAAAATAACTCATAACCAATAACAAGACACTTTATTGTAATTCCTAGGGAGAACGACCCGAGGTTCGAATACTTCGGTTTATAAATTTAGGGGTTTGTTACTTGTGACAAACAACTTTTTGCATGAAAGGATTATTGTTTGGTTTAGGAACTATACTTGCAACGAGAATTCATTTGTGAAATTCTAAACCATCAAAAATCCAATCGTCACCTCTCACCATATGTGTCCAAATAGGAAGTGGTTTACTACCTATGAAAGCATAAATGGTGGCACAGTTTTAATGGGCAATGATCATGCTTGTAAAACTGTGGGGTTGGGTACTGTAAGAATCAAGATGCATAATGGTGTCGTAAGAACCTTAAAGGATGTGAGACATATTCCAGACTTGCGGAAAAATCTGATCTCCATAAGTTTGTTGGAGAAAAATGGTTGCAAAATAGTTGCGAAAAATGGGGTACTGAAAGTTGTTCGTGGTTCTTTGGTAGTGATGAAAGGAGTTCGTCACGGTAATCTTTATTCTCTTTTGGGGACAACGGTTATAGGTGAGTTAGCAGTTGGAATCGGTGGAAGTAGAGATCAAACAGATTGCACGAGAATATGGCACATGCGGCTTGGACATATGTCAGAGAAAGGTCTATCATTGCTTTGTGGACAAGGTTTGCTGAAGAATATGAAGAAACCACAAATGGAATTTTGTGAGCATTGTGTGTATGGAAAGGCACATAGGGTGAAGTTTTCTACAAACAAGCATAAAAGCAGAGGGTTGTTGGACTACGTGCATACTGATGTTTGGGGCCCGGCTAAAGTTACTTCCAAAGGTGGTTCCAGGTATTTTGTTACTTTTGTTGATGATTATTCCATGTATGTTTGGATTTACTTCCTCAAACATAAGAATGAGGTATTCGATACTTTTAAGCGATGGAGAGCAATGGTTGAAAACCGAACAGGTAGGAAGCTGAAAACTCTATGATCTGATAATGGCACAGAGTACACGGATGGGGCTTTCAAGGAGTTCTGTGACCGAGAAGGCATTACAAGACACTGGACAGTTAGAGAAACACCACAACAGAATGGAGTCGCCAAACGACTGAATCGTATGCTACTTGAGAAGGCAAGGTGTATGCGCTCTAATTCCGGGTTAGGCAGAGAATGGTGGGCAGAATCGGTTGCTACAGCTTGATACATAGTGAGTCGATCCCCACATTCTTCTCTAGATGGAGACACACCTTATATGGTGTGGTCAGGGGAACATGCAGATTATGAGAAACTCAGAGTCTTTGGATGCACAACCTATTATCATGTCAAAGATAATAAGCTTGATGATAGAGCTAAGAAGGAAATCTTTTTGGGGTATCCAAGAGGGGTTCAAGGCTATCACCTTTGGAGTGTAAATGATTCTAAGTTTGTAATTAGCAGGGATGTTACCTTTGATGAACGATCTATGGTAGCTTTGTCTAAAGATGTGGTACCAGATGATGGTGATGTTGGAAAAACTTCAAATACTCAAGTGGTGGAGATAGAGTCTAAATACCAACAAATAGACTCTAATAATGTTCAGGTGGAGCATCCTAATGCTACTCGAGATGATGCAGAGGATGAACTTGATCATGAGGAAATTCAGCGAGAAAATGCACATGCATTACAACAGCAGCAGCAGGATTCTTTGGCATCTACTAGGCCAAAGAGGAATTATAAATTTGTTCAGAAGTTTAGGTCAGACAAGCCTTTGAGACATTATGGGCAGCTAAACTTGGTAGATTATGCACTCTCAGTGGAGGATGATGAGCCGGTCACCTTCAAACATGCTATCAAAGACAAAGATAGAGAGAGTTGGTTGGTCGCTATGGAAGAAGAGATGCAATCTCTTCATAAGAACAAGACATGGGATGTGGTCCCATTGCTCGTGGGAAAGACTGCAATTGGTTGTAAGTGGGTGTATAAAAGAAAAGAAGATCCTACTAAGTCAGATGGTACAAGATTCAAAACTAGGTTAGTAGCAAAGGGATTTGCACAGAAAGAAGGTGTTGATTATAATGAGATATTTTCTCCAGTGGTGAAACACACTTCCATATGGGTGCTTTTAAGTCTTGTCGCTCATGGTGATCTTGAGTTGGAACAACTAGACGTGAAGACTGTATTCTTGCACGGTGACTTAGAAGAAGAAATCTACATGTATCAACCTGAGGGTTTCAAGGTTGAGGGTAAAGAAAGTCAGGTATGTCGCTTGAGGAAATCGCTATATGGATTGAAACAATCTCCTCGGCAATGGTATAAGCGATTTGACTCCTTTATGTTAAAACAAGGTTTTTCCATAAGTAATTATGATTGTTGTGTATACATTCGTAAGCTTCCTGGAGGTGATTATATCTATCTTCTATTGTATGTAGATGACATGCTTATTGCCTCTAAGAGCAATGTAGAGATAGATATGTTAAAGGTTCAACTTGGTAAAGAATTTGAAACAAAAGACTTGGGTGCTGCACGAAAAATATTAGGCATGGAAATTAAAAGGGAGAGATCAAGCCAAAAATTGTTCTTGAGTCAAAGAAGATACATTAAGCGCGTCATTGAAAGATTTGAAATGAAAAATGCTAAATCGGTGGTAACGCCGTTGGCTCCACATTTTAGGCTCTCTGGTAAACAATCTCCCACAACACCAGAGGATAAGGCTTACATGGAAAATGTACCTTATGCTAGTGTAGTCGGTAGCCTAATGTATGCTATGGTATGTACACGCCCAGATATTTCACAGGCAGTAAGTGTTGTTAGCAGGTTCATGGCAAACCTGGGTAAGGCACACTGGGAAGCAGTTAAGTGGATATTAAGATACTTGAAGGGCACCATTGACACATGTTTATGTTTTAGTGAAAAATCATGTCAAATAAGTGGCTTTGTTGATTCTGATTATGTTGGTGATCTAGATAGAAGACGTTCTATGACTGGTTATGTATATCAAATACAAGGTGCTCCAGTTAGTTGGTGATCGATGTTACAAGCTACAGTGACACTATCTACTACAGAAGCTGAGTACATGGCAGTAGCAGAAGGGGGTGAAAGAAGCATTGTGGCTAAGAGGTCTTCTAGATGATTTGGGGTTGAAGCAAGATTGCGTGGATCTGAATTGTGATAGTCAAAGTGCAATTCATTTGGCTAAAAATCAGGTTCATCATGCTCGTACCAAGCATATTGATGTTAGATATCACTTTGTGCGTGATGTTATGGAGAAAAGTGACATTTCTCTTGTAAAAATACACACGGATGAAAATGCCGCTGACATGTTGACTAAAGTGGTGTCAGGAAGCAAGTTCCAACACTGTTTGAAATTGCTCAATATTGTTCCATGTTAGGCAGTCATTGTCAAATGATGCAACCGAATACGAATACCATTCTTTGATCGTCCAAAATTTGCGTAGATTTTAAATTGTGAACGAGGTGGAGAATTGTGAGGGAGAGAGAAAGAAAAGGAAGGCTAAGAGTTATTATAGGAAAGTTTTATTTCTATCCTTTGAAATTATAGCATATAACCACTATATAAACGTTTGTAGAATTTCAATTCGATCATCATCAACAATAACAACTACATTCACATCTTCTTTTCATATTATTATTATTATTTTATTTTATTTCCTTTTCTCTTTAGTAATTATATAGTGAGAGCATTATTGTGAGTAGTGTTCAATTTCATATTACTTTATAGCTATTAGAAGTCAATATTCCGCTGTAGACTCAACATTGATAACATTGGCTCACCTTTTGACATCTCTATTTTCATATCACTCGATCCAGGGACCTGTAGGTTATGGGCCCACCACACTTCCGCTGCGCCACTCTGATAATTGATGTTAGTTTTGTAATTAGATTTATTTATCTATAATAATATATAAAGAAAATAGGGGGTTTAGTATTTAAATTTTCGCTTTTTCATTTTAACCCTATTAATAAATAATGATTGATATAACTGTTGTCTTAAAATTTGATAAAAAAAATATAATTATCAATTAATTCTTTTTCATTCTTTGTACAGTGATCATTTTATTCTACACATAATTTTTGTTCTTTTTCATTCTTTGTACAATAATTATTTTATTCTACACATAATTTCTGTCCATGTTCTTCTTTTTTATTCTACGGAGTACATATAGTTTCACTTTTAATCATGAAAGTAATTTAAAAAAGCTGCTCATCCCCAATCTTAAATAGTTTAAACAAGGTAATTTTTTTAAATAAATGTACAAATAATAATTTTTTTCTTTAAATTATTATCATACTATTTTAATGTACTCTTGTATCTACACAATATATAATGAAAATTGGTGTCTAAATTTAAGTTTTAATATTATCCCTAAAAAGAGATTTATTATTAAAAAAATTCTTTTGTCAATTACGTTAAATAAAAAAATTACTACCCATTTCTTCAGGTTATTAACACACTCTTTTAATATACTCTAAATACCTATAAAATATATAATATCAATTAGCGTCCAAATTTAAATTTTATTATTATTCTAAACGAGAGATTTTTATTATTAAAAAAAATTTTAGTACATCCGGTCGTTAAATTGAAAAAAAAAATTTCACACATTTTTTATGACAAGAATTTTTTATTGTATGTAAATTATTCATGCAAAATTCTTTATTATAGATGTATTTTTAAAAGAATAAAAGTAAAATAGTTTAATAGGACAATATTTTTTAAAAAAATTTACACACAATAATTTTATGTCAGTATATCATGATTCATTTTGCATATAATATTCATCCATCTAAGTTCATGGGGTGCCTTAAAAAAATTAGAATGAAGTAATTTTTTTAATCTTTTAACTATTTTATATTTTAGAATTCAAAATTTTGTATTTTTATTTTTATTTAAAGATTATTTTTATATTTTATTTTAATTAGCATAAAATTTGACATTATCCTTTTTTAGAGTCATTTATTTTTTTTTTAGTTTTTATCCTTATTTTTGTGTTTTATTTTGATTTTGTTAAACAAAATTTTTATCATAAATGTAAATATATGATTTTGTGACTCATAACAAGAAAAGTTAAATTTACTCCTTTGTTATATTTATAGGAGTGTAAATGATTCACACAAGTGTTACAAGATTTATTATTATTATTATTATTATTATTATTATTATTATTATTATTATTATTAT
>NC_029791.2:12673211-12725233 GCF_000816755.2 Arachis ipaensis | reverse complement strand
ATTCATTTTTGAGTGTAATAATTATGAACTAATATATGGTGGTAACTAAATGCGATTGAAAAGAAGGTAGGAGGAAAATAAAAAATGGAGGAAAGAAGAGAAAAGAAGCCAGTATAAGAGTGGTGGTGTGCCAATAATAAATATGTAGATTGCAATGTTCTGAAAATTGGACCGGACCGACCAATTCAATCGGGTTAACCGAAAATCGGTCACCTAGTCGGTCCGATCCTCATACGAAACCGTTCTGCAAAAAAACTGGCAAAAAAACCGACCGAACCGGTGGTTAATTGGTGCTGAATTTCTAACCACATACTAACCGGCAAGTGCACCGGGTCGTACCAAGTAGTACCTCAGGTGAATGAGGGTCGATCCCATGAGGATCGATGGATCAAGCAACAATGGTCAAGTGATTTACTTAGTTAGACAAGCAGGAAATGGTGTTTTTCAAATGCATCAAACAGTAAATTCAGAATATCAGAAAGCAAGCAGTAAACAAGATGTGAATAATATATGGAGAAACAGTTGAGGCTTCAAAGTTATCTATTTTCCGGATTGACTTTTCTTACTAACTATGTTAATCATGCAAGATTTAATTTATGGCAAACTATATGTGACTAAACTCTAATTCCTTAGACTTTTTTAGTCTCCTCTAAAATTCATCAACCGCCAATTCTTTGGTCACTTAATTCCAATTTGAGAGTGAAATTCAATTCTAGTTTATATGCCACAAAAATCCTAATTACCCAAATATAAGAGGATTATATGTCACGTATCCCATTAAGTCCAGATAATTAGAAATTTAAGAGAAATTATTTTCAAGCTGTTGTTCAAGTAAAGAGCTTTTCTAAGTTATACAAGAACTCAATTAGAACTAGGGTCATACTTCCGTTCCACCCAAATTCATAAAATAAAGAAAGAAAATAATTCTTGAATTATAAATCAATACATGAATTAAAATAGAAAAGTAATAGCATCAATGCATACAATAGACAGAGCACCTAACCTTAACAGTAGAAGTTTAGCTGCTTATGGTTCAAAGAGAAAACAAGGATTCTGAAAAACTGTAAATTGTGAAATGAGGTAGAAGAGAAGAGCTATTCCTATTCCTAATAAATGTAAAATATATTTCCTAAAACTAAATAATATCTTTTTCTATTTATAACAGAAATAAAGTTAAATCAAAATTTATTAATTGCTTTTCGTGCAGCCTCTGGACGTATTGGGGACCACTTGATACATTAATGTCCACGTTGAACTTGGCAAATATCAAGTTCAGCATGGATGATACAGTGTGTTACTTGTGCTTTTCTTTGAATCCACGCTGAACTTGGAAAATCCCAAGTTCAACTTGGAGAGGTGCGTGTGATTTCTCTTGGAGTTTTCAAGTCCACGCGGAACCTCCAGAATGCAGCATGGAACTGGTGTTCAATGCCAGTTTACATCGTCTATCCTTAATCAAAGTATAGACTATTATATATAGATGGAAAGCCCTGGATGTCTACTTTCTAACGCAATTGAGAGCGTGCCATTTGGAGTTCTGTAGCTCCAGAAAATCCACTTTGAGTGCAGGGAGGTCAGAATCCAACAGCATCTGCAGTCCTTCTTCAAGCTCTGAATCTGATTTTTGCTCAAGTCCCTCAATTTCAGCCAGAAAATACCTGAAATCACAGAAAAACACACAAACTCATAGTAAAGTCCAGAAATATGAATTTTAATTAAAAACTAATAAAAATATACTAAAAACTAACTAAATTATACTGAAAACTATGTAAAAACAATGCCAAAAAGCGTATAAATTATCCGCTCATCAATTACATGTCACGTATCCCGTTAAGTCCAGATAATTAGAAATTTAGGAGAATTTGTTTTCAAGCTGTTGTTCAAGTAAAGAGATTTTCCAAGTTATACAAGAACTCAATTAGAAAAAGGGTCATACTTCCGTTCCACCCAAATTCGTACAATAAAGAACGAAAATAATTCTTGAAATATAAATCAGTACATGAATTAAAATAGAAAAATAGTAGTATCAATCCATACAATTGAAAGAGCTCCTAACCTTAACAATAGAGGTTTAGTTGCTCATGGTTCAGAGAGAAAACTAGGATTCAGGTAAACTGTAAATTGTGGAATGAGGTCCGAGAAGAGATTCTAATCCTCCTTAATGTAAAATATATTTTCTAAAACTAAATAATATCTTTTTCTCATTTTAATAATAAAAGTTAAATCAAAATTTATTTAATTGATCCGTGCTGCCTTTGGAACGAATTGGGGGCCACTTTGTACTTTAAGGTCCACGCTGAACTTGGCAAATATCAACGTGGGTTAATGCGTGTGATTTCCTTTGGAGTTTTCAAGTCCACACTGAACTTGGAAGGAACCAAGTTCAGCATGGAGGAGGCAGAGATTGCTGGAAAAGAAGTGTGCACTATTATACATCATTGGAAAGTCCTGGAAGTTAACTTTCCAATGTCGCTAGAATCACATCAAATGGAACTTTGTAGCTCAAGTTATTTCTGTTTGAGTGCAAGGAGGTCGGGGTTGACAGCATCATTTGCTTTCTTCCTTTTCTGCTACAAAACTCCGTCAAATCCATCCGAATGCTACCTGAAATAAATAGAATTACACATAACTCAAAGTAGCATCCATAGTGGCTAAAAGATATTTAAATCTTGATTAATCTCAACAATTTGAATGCAAATTCACTAGGAAAAGATAGAGAAGATGCTCACGCATCACAACACCAAACTTGAATTGTTGCTTGTCTTCAAGCAACCAAAACTACTATAGGCTCAGGATGTGAATTTGCATGAGAAGTGAGTGTTTAATTAAGCTCATGTCTCTTCTTAAGTGGGGTTTACACGTTGCAATTCTAAATAGTTTTGGCATCTCACTCTCCTTTGAATAAGAGGAATGCCACTGTTATTCGGAATTAGAATCCGGATAATATTATGAATTCTCTAATCTGTTTACTTCGGATTAATCCTTGAGCACAGCAAATTTCCTTTAATTCTCTTTTCTTTGGTGCTTTGCACCTTGAGCCTAGCCGTGACTTTAAATGCTTTGTCTCAAGCTTCACTTGATACAAAAATACCACAAGCACTTAACTGGGGAACTCTCTTGAAGTTTTGATTTTTCTTTCAGTTACTCCTAGACAGTGGTGCTCAAAGCCTTTGGCATACTCTGTTAAATGCACTTGATCTCGACTTTTAGTGCTCTGTCTCAAGGATTACTTGACACAATTACACCACAAGCATATGACTAGGAAAACAACTCTTTGAGCTTTTAATCATGTCTGATCTCCCTAGTCATTGATGCTAAGAGCCTTGGACCTTGCTTTTATTTTTCTTTTGCTGTTTCTTTTTGCTTCAAGAATTAAGCTTTTGTTTAATTCAGAGAATTCATAATAGTTCTCTAAATTCCTATTCTTTATGCACCAACATCCTTTGATTCAAATTCAAATATACACTGTTTATATCATGCATTCAAAATCACAAAGAATACCACCACATTTAAGTAAATAAGACAACTCTTCAATATAAACTCAATTTTTTATGCAATACATCACTTCTTTTCTTTTCTTTTTAGATTCAAGCTCAGTGATCTGTACATGAGACAATTTTTTTTAACTAAAAGCAATTAACAGAATGAAACTAAATCTAAGAACTGAAAGTACTAAAGATCATGCAGGCAATTAAAGCAACAGAAAACATAAGACAACAAAATAAGAACGGAAGGAAAAATAGAATGAAAGGAACTCAACCACCTCAATTATACTGGTGGCTATCTCATTCCTCTGGATTTTGCTCCTTCGTGAAGATGATTCGCCTCCCTTTGGTGTCATTAAAATAAACAGAAAATGCACAAGCGAAGCAACAACACTAAACTTAAAAGTTTGCTTGTCCTGAGCAAAGAAAAGCTGAAAATAGGAAGGGACATAAAAAGTGCATGGAGGAGTAAAAACAAAAATTAGTACAAAAAAAGATAAAAGACAAGAAAAGTTAAAATTAGTTAAAATATATTTTTTTGTATATAAATATATGTATATATTTATTTATTTAGTTATTTACTTTTTTTATTTAAATATATATAGATATAGAAGAAGGAGGAAGAAACGTGTGTGTGTGTATATATATATATATATGAGATATAAAAAAAGGGGGTGGATATGGGAGGAATGTGAATGGGGAGTGAAAAGAAGTAGGGGAATCAGGGGGGATTTAGCGAGGATTTGGGGACAAGGAGTTAGCTGGCGCTGAACTTAAGGGAAAGAACGTACAGTGTATGGTGTATCTCCTCTCCACGCTGAACTTGGTGTAGCCCAAGTTCAGCATGGACCCAAGTGATTTTTTTTTTCACGCTGAACCTGAAAGGAGCCAAGTTTAGCGTGGATCTTCCCAAAGCAAATCCCTCATCGTACGCATGTATCTACGCTAAACTTGGGATGTGCCAAGTTCAGTGTGGAGTTTGGCCATAGTGCGCGCCGTTTACGTCATTTTCCACGCTGAACTTGGAATTTTCCAGGTTCAGCATGGACCTGGCAGAGCCTCTCATCAAAATTGTACGCACACTCCACGGTGAACTTGGAAAATTCCAAGTTCAGCGTGGAGCTGGCAGAATCACCCTTCTCCAGAGTAGGCAAAATTTTTTCTAAGTGTCTGGTTCCTGTTCTAAAAATTCTGCATGATCAAACACACGTAAAACAAAGAAAATACAGTAAAAACTCAATAAAAATCAAATAAATAATAAAACTACTACTATGGAAAATAAACTAAGGATACGAAACTATCAGGTTGCCTCCTAACAAGCACTTCTTTACCATCACTAGCTTGACGGTCAGCTCCTCTAAGGAGGAGGATCATATGGGCTCAGTTCTTCACCCCTCACTGTGAATCTTCTCCCTGTGTCCCCATAACATAGCTCAATATGCTCCAGAGAGAGGATTCTGTTTATTGTATAAGTCCACACTGGATTGCTAGTCAACACCACCTTCATTCCTGGGGAGAAGTCTTCGGTGGGGATCTTTTTGTTTCTCCATCCCCTTGGCACTTTCTTCTTTTTGGGAACCTCCGCCTTGGTGGATGATGCATTCCCGACACCAACCTTAGGTTTGATGTCAAGAGGAATTTTATTGATTGTTACCAAGGGAGGTTTGAGCTGCAAATTCTGCTGTGCAACATCAGGGGGTTCTTGAAGGTTTGGATCAATAAGCTCAGTCTGCATGCACCTCTCTTCTTCACCTACTGAATGTATATCTTTGAAGACATGAAAGACCAGTTGCTCATTATGCACTCTAAGCACTAATTCACCTTCTTCCACATCAATCAGAGCTCTTCCAGTGGCTAGGAATGACCTTCCTAGAATTATAGAGGCGTTTTCATCCTCCCCTGTGTCAAGAATCACAAAATCAGCTGGGAGGAAGAACTTACCCACTTTGACCAAGATATTCTCCACTAATCCGTATGCAAGCTTCATAGATTTGTCTGCCATCTATAATGCTATCCTTGTGGGTTGTGCCTCTTGGATTTGCAGCTTCTTCATCATAGACAAGGACATTAAATTGATGCTTGCTCCCAGATCACATAATGCTTTCTCAAAGGTTGTGCTCCGAATGGTGCATGGAATTTGAAAGCTCCCTGGATCCGGCATCTTCCTTGGCAAGTTATTCTGAATGATGGCACTGCATTCCTTAGTCAGGACCACTGTCTCATCTCCCTTTAAAGGCTTCTTCTTTGACAACAACTCTATCATGAATTTGACATAGAGAGGCATTTGCTCCAAAACCTCAGCAAAAGGAATATTGATTTGTAACTTTCTGAAGACTTCCAAGAACTTTGAAAACTGCTTGTCCTTGGTCTCCTTTTGAAGTCTCTGAGGATATGGCATTTTAGGCTTGTACTCAGGAGCCTTTGGCAATGTAGGATGTGTCAAGAGAGTTTGGGAATGGGTTGTCTGCACGCTTTGGAGGGACGTGCTCTACTTCTTTCTTCTTCTCCTCTGGAGCTTCTTTTTCAACTAGCTCCTCATTAACTTGTGCTTCCGTACTTGCCACTTGTCCACTTATCAAGGTGATAGCCTTGCATTCCTCTCTTGGATTTGGAATTGTGGGTAAGGAAGGCTATTAGTGGTCCTCTGATCAATTTTATTAACTTTTGTGGCTAATTGACCCATCTGAATCTCCAAGTTCTTGATTAATGCTCTGGTTTCCTGTTTAAAACTCGCCAATATTGCTTCCAAATCATTATTCTACTGGGACTGAGAAGTTACTTGCTGAGATGACTAAAACAGGTGGTTATTAAAATTATTCTGTTGAAAACTACCCTGAGAATTATTATTAAAATTTTGTGGCCTCTGAGGTTGCTCTCTCCACCCAAAATTTGGGTGATTTCTCCACCTCTGATTGTAGGTCTTAGAATAGGGATCATTATTGGGATTTCTAGGAGCACTCCCCATGTAATTGACCTGTTCAGAAGAAGATTGAGCATAATCATAATTTTCATTTTGCATAAAATTACCTGTCATGTCATAAGGGGCCTCTTGTGCATTTTGAGTGTTGACAGCTGAAACTTGCATTTCACTCAACTGTTGAGTAATTAAATTCATCTGCTAAGTTAAAATTTTGTTCTGAGCAAGAAGAGCATCAAAAGCTTCTACTTCCAACACGCTTTTCTTCTGAGGGGTCTCAGAGTTCATAGGATTCCTGTTAGATGAGTATAAATATTGGTTGCTAGCAACCAATTCAATAAGATCAATAGTTTCCTCCGGTGTCTTCTTCATGTGCTATGAACCACCTGCAGAATTATCTAAGCACATCTTGGACATTTTACCTAAGCCTTCATAAAAGATATCTAGTTGGGTCCATTTAGAGAACATGTCCAGAGGGCATTGCCTAGTCAGCAACTTGTACCTCTTCCAAGCTACATAGAGGGTCTGAACCTCCACCCTAAGCTTAGTCAGCTTCTTTGGTGGGAAAAATTTAGTAAGAAACCCAGTGACAACCTTTTCCCAAGTATCCAAACTCTCCTTGGGTTGAGAATCTAGCCACAACTTTGCTCTGTCCTTCAAGGCAAATGGGAAGATCATGAGTTTGTACACCTCAAGATTCACCCCATTAGTTTTCACAGTATCATAAATCTGCAGAAAATTAGAGATAAATTGATTGGGATCTTCCTGAGGTAGTCCATGATATTGACAGTTTTGTTGCACCAAAGTGACTAGCTGTGGCTTCAGTTCAAAGTTGTTTGTAGCTATAGGAGGCACCACAATACTTTTTCCATAAAGATCTGTAGTAGGAGCAGTGTATGAGCCAAGCACTCTTCTAGGTTGTTCATTCCCAACTGGATTTGCCACATTGGCATTAGCAACATCATTATTGATCCATAGTGGACTCTGCAGCCTCGTAAAGTCTTGCTTGTTGCAAACGCCGCCTGAAAGTCCTTTCGGGTTCAGGATCAAAGTCTAAAAGAGATTCATTGTCTCTATTCCTACTCATAAACAAACAAAAAATAGGAAAATATGGGAATCTCTACGTCAGAGTGCAGAGAATTCCCAATGAGGTAACTTGTGTAAAAGAAATAAAAAAAACAACTAAATAATTAAAGCCGAAAAATTTCGAAAATTATAAAAAAAATAAACAGGAAATTTAAAATAAAAATAACTAGGGGACACCAAACTTAATTTTAGAAATTAAATAAAAATATATGATAAAATTTCTCTTTTTTTTTGAAAATTAAAGACAAACATAAAACAAAACTAATAGAATATAGAAAAAAATAATGGAAGGAAACAAAAATGAAAATAAAATAAAATAAAAATAAAAAAGAAAATAAATTAAAAATAAAAAAACAGACAAAAGAAAAAAAAATCAAAAGTAAAAAGGAAGTAAAAAAACAAAAAAGAAGAAAACAGTGGCAGGGTTATCTAATCTAAGAAATCAAACAACTAATAGTTGTCAATCACAATCAATCCCCCGCAATGGCGCCAAAAATTTAGTGTGGAATTTCTAACCACAAACTAACCGGCAAGTGCACCGGGTCGTACCAAGTAGTACCTCAGGTGAGTGAGGGTCAATCCCACGAGAATTGATGGATCAATCAACAATGGTCAAGTGATTTACTTAGTTATACAAGCAGGAAATGGTGTTTTGAGTTCAAATGCATCAAACAGTAAATTCAGAATATCAGAAAGCAAGTAGTAAACAAGATGTGAATAATATATGGAGAAACAGTTAAGGCTTAAGAGTTATCTATTTTCCGGATTGACTTTTCTTACTAACTATTTTAATCATGCAAGATTTAATTCATGACAAACCATATGTGACTAAACCCTAATTCCTTAGACCTTTTTAGTCTCCTCTAAAATTCATCAACCGCCAATTTCTTAGTCACTTAATTCCAATTAGAGGGTGAAGTTCAATTCTAGTTTATATGCCACAAAAACCTTAATTACCCAAATATAAGAGGATTATATGTCACGTATCCCATTAAGTCCAGATAATTAGAAATTTAAGAGAAATTATTTTCAAGCTGTTGTTCAAGTAAAGAGCTTTTCCAAGTTATACAAGAACTCAATTAGAACAAGGGTCATACTTCCGTTCCACCCAAATTCATAAAATAAAGAACAAAAATAATTCTTGAATTATAAATCAATACATGAATTAAAATAGAAAAGTAATAGCATCAATGCATACAATAGACAGAGCACCTAACCTTAACAGTAGAGGTTTAGCTGCTTATGGTTCAAAGAGAAAACAAGAATTCTGAAAAACTATAAATTGTGAAATGAGGTAGAAGAGAAGAGCTATTCCTAATCCTAATAAATATAAAATATATTTCCTAAAACTAAATAATATCTTTTTCTATTTATAACAGAAATAAAGTTAAATCAAAATTTATTAATTGCTTTTCGTGCAGCCTCTGGACGTATTGGGGACCACTTGATACATTAATGTCCACACTGAACTTGGCAAATATCAAGTTCAGCATGGATGATACAGTGCGTTACTTATGCTTTCCTTTGAATCCACGCTGATTTCCCTTGGAGTTTTCAAGTCCACGCTGAACTTGGAAGGAGCCAAGTTCAGCGTGGAGGAGGCGGAGATTGCTGGAAAAGAAATGTGCACTATTATACATCGTTGGAAAGCCCTGGAAGTTAGCTTTCCAATGTCATTCGAATCATATCAATTGGACCTCTGTAGCTCAAGTTATTTCTATTTGAGTGCAAGGAGGTCCAGGTTGACAGCATCGTTCACTTTCTTCCTTTTCTGCTACAAAACTCCGTCAAATCCATCCGAATGCTACCTGGAATAAATAGAATTGCACACAACTCAACGTAGCATCCATAGTGGCTAAAAGATATTTAAATCTTGATTAAAATCAACAATTTGAATGCAAATTCACTAGAAAAAGATAGAGAAGATGCTCACACATCATTAACCGGCGAACCAGACAAACCGGCCAGGTTTCAGCATGCACCGGTTGTCCCCCCTTCAGGTAACGAAACGGCGTCGTTTGGCTTTAAAAAAAAAAAAGAAAAGAAGGCTGAAGAACGCGTGTTGCAGCCACTTTATCCTAAATCCCTAATCTCTTTGAAGAACACTCCCACTCCCAACCCTAAGCTCTTCCAGGCTCGAGCTTCTGCCTACGAAGGACAGCCGCCAGCGTCAATCGGAACCGACGCCGAAGCAAGCGCCACTGTCGCGGGTCGTCGGCTTGTTGTCGTCACCGTCACCGAGGAGAGGTCGTCTGGCTCTGGCCTTCTGTTCTGTACTTCTCTTGTGGTTAGTTCTGGGCTTCTGGCTCTTTTTCTGTTCTTTGATTCTTTCTGTTTTCAACTTCTCATTTTTTATTCTGGGCTTCTGTTGTTCTGTTGTTATGTTTTTTAATTTTTTTTATTTTGTTTATTATATGATTAATCAAATGTTGAATAAATATGATGTATGTTGAATTTTAGAATTCTGCTCTGCTCTGTTCTTCAATTTTTGTTATATTTTCAATTCTGCTTTGTTCAATTTTTTTTTTTTTCAATTATGCTCTGTTGAATGCCATATGAATTGTATGAACTATGAATTGATATATTGGAAACTCCTTCTGTGTGCCATCATCTTCTCCAAACTTGGTTTGAATGCCATATGAATTGTATTAACTTGAGTTTCCATCCTCTTTTCGTAGAGTTTCTTGGTGTACGGTGACCTCTCATTGCCGTCTCTGGTCGTGCCAGCATCATAGTACGACAGCAACTCCTTCCTCCCTTCTTCATTTTCAACTTTGACTAGTACTTCAGGTTTTTGCTCTGTTTTCTCTTGCTGTTTTATTCTGTTTTTGCTTTAATTCTATAGTTTCTTCTACATTAGTTTAATTGGATTTTTTTATTTCCTTTAGTGGATTCTAGGTTGTTGGAATAAGGTAGTTTAGTTTGTAGATTCTAGGTTTGTTGCAAGTTTTGAGAATTAGAAATTTTTTGGTTGGCTGATGCTTTGATTGCTGATATAAGCTCGATTACTTCTATTTATTATTGTGTTTGGCTGTATTAAGTGTGGAAGTTGTTGAATGGGTAAGCATTACACCTGAAGTTTGTTTATTTATGCTGAATTTGTACATTGGGTGCTGTTCATACTCTGGGTCGAGCTATCCGACCCGGAATGATTGGCGACAAAGCGACCGACCTCTTCAGGTCAGACTATCCGACTTCTTCCTAAAAGAGGTCGGCCAAATCGACAGGAAAGCCCAAAAAGGGGCCCAACTCAAGGAATACGACCCAGATCCAAAGGCAGCCCAAGCCTATAGAGATAAGGGCGGTTCCATTGAAGATAAGCTGACCTCGCCAAAAGATAAGATAAGATAAGATAACTAACTTATATATCTAAGAAGGTCATCTCACACTATTATAAATACACTAGAGCACCCAGGTATAACTCATACTCTGATTCTACTAAAAACATGTTCAATACCCATGCTAACTTAAGCATCGGAGTCTCTTGCAGGTACCCCCCACCCTCCGGTGACAAAGGATCAGCAGTGTAGCCAGTCCAACAAGTCGGACACGACAGCTCCGGCCGCCACCTACCAGCCGGACACGTCATCTCCGACCAGTACAGAAGATCTCGTCCGAGATCGACCTACAGTTTCAGGTAACCCTCGGAACATTGGCGCCGTTGCCGGGGACCTGGAAGTCATCCCATCAGCATGGCAGACGACCATGACAACGACCATGATTCAGATCTAGAGGATCGAACGCCGCACAAAAATGCGGACGCTACACCAAAAGACACTCCGGACCCTAACGGGGACAAAAACTCATCAAATCTGTTAGAGGCACTTCAAAATCGTTTAAAGCAACTTGAGAAAGAAGCCCAACACCAGCGAGAAGAAGGAAAGGATCTACAAAGAGAGATAAGGCGACGCTGGGAATTGGAGGATAAACTTCTAAAAATCGAAGCCGATCTCAAAGCCAAAATTACTCGATCCAACCCTGAGGACAACTCTCGCAAGGATCAAGATCCATTCACTAGGGAGATCATGAAGACCAAAATCCCAAAAGACTTCAAACTTCCAGATATGACTTTGTACGATGGAACCACAGACCCCAACCATCACCTCAGCAATTTCAGAAGTAGAATGTACCTCACCGACGCCTCAGATGCACTTCGTTGCAAAGCTTTCCCAACAACCCTTAACAAAACTGCCATCAGATGGTTCGACAACCTACTTCCAAAATCTATCTCAAGCTTTGACGACTTAGCCAAAAAGTTCCTGGCCAGATTTTCAATCCAAAAAGATAAGGCTAAGCACGCCCCCAGTCTCTTAGGAATCAAGCAAGGAGATCGGGAAAGCCTTCATAACTACATGGAAAGATTCAACAAAACATGCCTAGATATACAAAGCCTACCAACAGAGGCCGCTATCATGGGCCTCATCAACGGCCTACGGGAGGGACCTTTTAGCCAATCTATATCAAAGAAATACCCCACATCTCTGGATGAGGTGCAAGAGCAGACGGAGAAGTACATCAACATGGAAGAAAATTCCCGACTTGGAGAAGCCTCGAGATCCGGTTTCACCTACCGAGATAAAGATAAAGAATCTAAGAGGAAGGAAGATCGAACGGGGGAGAAAATAAAAAATATCATAATTACACCCCTCTTCGGGTGTCCCTTGTGGATATTTACAAAGAAGTCTGTAACACAGAAAAGATACCCCCAGCTCGACCACTCAAAGGCAAAAGAGGAAGAGGAAATCGGAACGAATACTGTGAATATCATCGAGTCCGAGGACATTCCACCAACGAATGCTTCGACTTAAAAAAACGTCATAGAAAAATTAGTGAGAGAAGGAAAACTAGATCGGTTTCTGGTCACCCGAGATGATGAGAAAAGAAAGAGAAGAAGGGATGAAGATGTCAGACGAGCTGAGCGATCACCTCGTACACCAGAAAGACACGTCCACATGATACACGGCGGATTTGCAGGAGGAGGAATCTCCAAATCATCCCGCAAAAGATATCTTAAAGAAGTATATCATGTCGAGGGGAAGGAAAGAGAACCCAACATCCCTGCAATTACGTTCACAAAAGAAGATGCATCCGGTATTATCTCGGGACACGACGATCCCATGGTCATCACCATCATACTAGCAAACGCAAATCTCCACTGCACGCTGATAGACCAAGGGAGCTCCGCCGACATCTTATTTAAAACGGCCTTCGACAAAGAGCTTATAGCATACCCAAACAGCCTGTTCGGACTGGGAGACACCCCAGTGCAACCACTTGGTTACATCTCGCTACACACAACGTTCAGAAGAGGAAACCAATCCCGAACACTCAAAATAGACTACATAGTAGTCGACATGAGTTCAGCTTACAACGCCTTAATAGGTCGGACAACATTGAATCAACTCAGCGCAATAGTCTCAACTCCACATCTGTGCATGAAATTCCCAACTGCAGAAGGGATAGCTACAATAAAAGCAGATCAAAAGATGGCACGCCGCTGTTATAACGAAAGTCTAAACCTCAGAGGCAGAGGAGAAGAGTTCTATACAATTGAGCTTGGTGGAGCTCAGAGACGAGAAGAACTCCGTCCACAGCCCGAAGGTGAAGTAGAAAAAGTTTAGATCAGAGACACCTCGGACAAAACAACTAATATTGGCACGATCCTAAGAGGGGACGCAAAAGAATTACTAGTACAGTTCTTACGAGATAATGTCGATCTCTTCGCATGGAAAGCCACATACATGCCAGGCATAGACCCCAAGCTAATGTGTCACAAGTTGGCGGTCTATCCAGGATCTCGGCCGGTATAGCAGAGACGAAGAAAACTTGGGCCAGAACGATCCCAAGCTGTGGAAGAACAGGTACAGGAACTACTGGAGGAAGGATTCATAAGAGAAGTCAAGTACCCACTATGGCTAGCTAACATCGTCTTGGTGAAAAAATCAAATGGGAAGTGGCGAATGTGCACCGACTACACCGATCTCAATAAAGCCTGCCCAAAAGATCCTTATCCACTCCCAAGTATCGACGCTCTGGTGGATGCCTCATTCGGATATAAATACGTCTCGTTTATGGATGCATATTCCGGATACAATCAAATCCCCATGTATCTACCAGATCAAGAAAAAACCCCATTTTTAACACCAAAAGCAAATTACTGCTACATTGTGATGCCTTTTGGTCTCAAGAATGCGGGAGCTACTTATCAAAGGCTAATGAATAAAGTCTTTTCAGATCATATCAGAAAAATCATAGAAGTCTACGTGGATGACATGTTAATAAAGACACAAAGTGAAGAGACATTATTGTCTGACCTGGCCCAAGTGTTCGACACTATAAGGAAGCATGACATGCGAGTCAATCCTGCAAAATGCACCTTTGCAGTAGAAGCAGGCAAATTCTTAGGTTTTATGCTCACACAAAGAGGAATTGAGGCGAATCCGGATAAATGCCAGGCCATACTCAACATGAAGAGCCCAAATTGCGTCAAAGAAGTGCAACAACTCAACGGGAGATTGGCAGCCTTATCCAGATTCTTAGCAGGATCAGCGATAAGATCTCTCCCCTTCTATGCTATTTTAAGGAAAGGAAAGAAGTTCGAATGGACAATGGAGTGCGAGCAAGCCTTCCAGAATTTCAAAAGTTTCCTGGGACGACCACCTATCCTAACTCAACCACGAGAGGAAGAGCCACTCATATTATACCTCGCGGTAGGAAGTCGGGCAGTAGCCTTAGCACTGGTCCGAGAAGACGACAAAGGGCAACAACATGTATACTTCATTAGTAAAGCACTGCAGGGATCTGAGTTGAACTACCAAAAAATAGAAAAGTTTGCCTACGCTCTCATACTGACATCTCGATGACTTCGCCCGTACTTCCAGGCTCACACCATTAAGGTTCGGACCAACCAACCCATAAAAGGGATATTGCAGAAAACAGATCTAGCAGGCAGAATTTTACAATGGGTAGTCGAGTTATCCGAGTTTGACCTCCAATATGAAGCTCGGACAGCCATCAAATCACAGTACTTAGCCGACTTCATTGCAGAATTCACTGACACCCTGGAAACCCCCACAGAATGGAACCTCTACGTGGACGGTTCCTCGAATAAAACTGGAAGCAGTGCGGGTATGATCATAGAAAGCAACCAAGGAACCCAATTGGAGCTTTCCCTCAAATTTGGGTTCCCGGCCTCAAACAACCAGGCAGAATATAAAGCATTACTAGCTGGTTTGAAGCTGGCTAAGGAGGTGGGAGCTCAAAAACTCAACATCTTCAGCGATTCACAAGTAGTCACCTCACAAATAACAGGGAGCTACCAAGCCAAAGACCCCACCATGAAAAAGTATTTGGATAAGACCAGGGAACAGCTCGGACAACTCGGGGAATATAAGATCCACCACATACCCCGCGAACAAAATGCCCGAGCTGACGCACTCTCAAAGCTAGCCAGCACCAAACCAGGGGGCAACAATAGAAGCCTCATCCAGGAAATGCTACAGAACCCGTCAGTCTCGGAAGAGGAAAAAGTCCTAGCCATAACAGGTCAGGATCAAGGATGGATGACCCCCATAATTAATTATCTCAAAACAGAAACACTCTCCACAGAAAAGGAGGCAAAGAGATTGAAACGGGAGGCACAGTACTACACTATCATAAACAACACCCTATACAAAAGAGGGATTTCAATACCATTATTAAAATGTGTACCGACCTCCAACATAAGGAAAGTTTTAGAGGAAATACACAGTGGTATTTGTGGCAATCATCTCGGAGCACAAGCTCTCACCAAAAAAGTACTCCGGGCGGGGTTTTATTGGCCAACTCTACAAAAGGAAGCTACAGAGTTTGTAAAGACATGTCCACCATGCCAAAAACATGCCAACTTTCACATCGCCCCGCCGGAAGAACTCATCAGCGTAACCTCACCTTGGCCATTTGCAAAATGGGGAGTCGATCTTCTCGGACCCTTTCCCCAGGGATCGGGACAAGTTAAATTCCTCATAGTCGGGGTAGACTATTTCACAAAGTGGATCGAGGCAGAGCCCCTAGCTAACGCCACTACTCAAAGGAGCCGGAAATTCCTATATAGGAACATCGTCACAAGGTTTGGGGTTCCATACTCCATCACTACAGACAATGGCACCCAATTCACAGACGCAGGCTTCAGAAAGTTAGTAGCCGACTTGAACATAAACACCAGTTCACCTTCGTCGAACATCCCCAAGCCAATGGACAAGCTGAAGTGGCCAACAAAGTCATATTATCTGGGCTGAAACGGAGACTGCAAGATGCAAAGGGAGCTTGGGCTGAAGAACTTCCACAAGTCCTATGGGCATATCGAACAACGCCACATTCCACCACAAATGAATCACCATTTTGATTAGCGTACGGAGTGGAGGAAATGATCCCAGTGGAGGTCGAGGAAGGGTCGCCTAGAGTAGTCCACTACAATGAAGAAGCTAACTCTCAACTTCAAAGAGAAGAGCTCGACCTACTTCCGAAAATCCAAGAAAGAGCTCGGATCAGGGAAGAAGCGCTAAAGCGCCGAATGGCTTCGAGATATAATCAAAAAGTAGTGCCAAGAGGTTTCGCTGAAAATGATCTCATCCTAATCCGAAATGATATCGGAACAACTCGACCCGGAGAAGGAAAGCTGGCGGCAAACTGGAAAGGACTCTACCGAGTCATAGAAGTACTTGGGAAGGGCTACTACAGATTATCCGAACTCGACGGGTGAGAGTTCCCTAGATCGTGGCACGCCTACAACTTAAGAAGGTACTTGTTCATACCCTGGGTCGAGCTACCAGACCTGGGATGATTGGCGACAAAGCGACCGACCTCTTCAGGATCGGCTACTCGACCTCTTCTCAAAGAGGTCGGCCAAATCAACAGGAGAGCCTAATAAAGGGCCCAAATAGAGGAACACGACCCAAATCAAAAGGCGGCTCAAGCCTACAGAGAGAAGGGCGGTTCCGTTGAAGATAAGCTGACCTCACCAAAGATAAAATAAGATAAAGATAAGATAACAAACTTATCTTATCTAAGAAGGTCACTTCTCACTATTATAAATACACTGGAGCACCCAGGTATAACATATACTCTGATTCTACATAAAACCTGCTTAATACCCGTGCTAACTTAAGCATCGGAGTCTCTTGCAGGTACCCCCACCCTCCGGTGGCCAAGGATCAGCAGTGTAGCAAGTCCAACAAGTCGGACACAACAGCTCCGGCCGCCACCAGCCAGCCGGACACGTCATCTCCGACCAGAACAGAAGATCTCATTCGAGATCGACCTCCAGTTTCAGGTAACCCACAGAACATTGGCGCCGTTGCCGGGGAACCTGGAAGTCATCCCAACACCATGGCGAACGGCCATGACAACGACCACGATTCAGATCTAGAAAACAGAACGCCGCACAAGAACGCGGACACTACACTGAAGGATACTCCGGAATCCAACGGGGACAAAAACTCATCAAATCCCGGGGTAATAGAAGCATTTCAAGATCGCTTAAAGCAACTCGAAAAAGAAACCCAACAACAACGAGAGGTTGGGAAGGATCTTCAAAGAGAGGTACGGCGACGTCGAGAACTGGAAGACAAACTCCTACAACTTGAAGCCGATCTCAAAGCAAAGGCTATCCTGACCACTCCTGAGGACAACTCTCGCAAGGATCAAGATCCATTCACTAGGGAAATCATGAAGACTAAAATCCCTAAAGACTTCAAACTTCCGGATATGACTTTGTATGATGGCACCACAGATCCCAACCATCATCTCAGCAACTTCAAAAGCAGAATGTACCTCACCGACACTCCAGATGCCATTCGCTGCAAAGCCTTTCCAACAACTCTCACGAAGACAGCAATAAGATGGTTCGACAACCTACCTCCCAAGTCCATCTCAAACTTTGACGACCTGGCCAAAAAGTTCCTGGCCAGATTCTCCATCCAGAAAGATAAGGCCAAGCACGCCCCCAGTTTACTAGGGATCAAGCAAGGAGATCGGGAGAGCCTCCGCAACTACATGGAAAGATTCAACAAAACATGCATGGACATACAAAGCTTAGGCCGCCATCATGGGACTCATCAATGGCCTACAAGAGGGACCTTTTAGCTAATCTATATCAAAGAAGTACCCTACCTCCTTAGACGAAGTACAAGAGCGAGCAGAAAAATAAATCAACATGGAAGAAAACGCTCGGTTGGGAGAAACCTCAAAATCTGGGACCCCTTACCGAGATAAAGACAAGGAATCCAAAAGGAAAGAAGACCGACAAGGGGAGAAAATAAAAAAATACCATAATTACACTCCTCTCAGGGCATCCCTGGTCGAAGTTTATAAAGAAGTCTGCCATACAGAGAAAATCCTCCCAGCGCAGCCACTCAAAGGCAAAAGGGGAGGAGGAAACCGGAAGGAATACTGTGATTACCATCGAGTCCGAGGTCACTCCACCAACGAGTGCTTCAACCTAAAAAATATCATAGAAAAGTTGGTGAGAGAAGGAAAATTAGATCGATTTCTAGCCACCCGAGATGATGACCAAAGAAAGAGACGAAGGGACGAAGATGCCGGACGAACTGAACGATCACCTCAGACACCAGAGAGACACGTCCACATGATACACGGCGGATTTGCAGGAGGTGGGATCTCCAAATCATCTCGCAAAAGATATCTCAAGGAAGTATATCATGTCGAGGGAAAGGAGGAAGCACCCGACATCCCTGCGATAACATTCACTAAAGAGGACGCATCCGGCATCATCCCGGGACACGACGATCCCATGGTCATCACTATCATACTGGCAAATGCTAGTCTACATCACACATTAATAGACCAAGGAAGCTCCGCCGACATCTTATTCAAAACTGCCTTCGACAAGCTCGGCTTGGAAGAAAGGGAGCTTAAGGCATACCCAAACAACTTGTTCGGACTGGGAGATGCCCCAGTACAACCACTGGGATATGTATCACTGCACACAACCTTCGGAAAAGGGAACCAATCCAAGACGCTCAAGATAGACTACATTGTGGTCGACGTGAGTTCAACCTACAATGCCCTAATAGGTCGGACCACACTAAATCAACTTGGCGCAATAGTCTCGACCCCGCATCTATGCATGAAATTCCCAACTACAAAAGGGATAGCTACAATAAAAGCAGATCAAAAGATGGCGCGCCGCTGTTATAACGTAAGTCTAAACCTCAGAGGCAGAGAAGAAGAGTTTCATACAATTGAGCTTGGCAGAGTTCAGCGATGAGAAGAACTCCGTCCGCAGCCAGAAGGCGAGATAAAGAAGGTTCAGATCGGAGACACCTCGGACAAAACAACTAATATCGGAACGATCCTAAGAGGAGACTCAAAAGAATTACTGATACAATTCTTACGCGATAATGTCGATCTCTTCGCATGGAAAGCCGTAGAGATGCCAGGCATAGACCCCAAACTAATGTGCCACAAGTTGGCGGTCTATCCAGGATCTCGGCCGGTGCAGCAGAAACGAAGAAAACTTGGGCCAGAGCGATCCCAAGCTGTGGAAGAGCAGGTACAGGCACTACTGGAGGCAGGATTCATAAGAGAAGTCAAGTATTCACTATGGCTAGCCAACGTCGTCTTGGTGAAAAAATCAAATGGGAAGTGGCGAATGTGTACCGATTACACCGATCTCAACAAAGCCTGCCCAAAAGATCCTTACCCACTCCCAAGTATCGGCGCTCTGGTAGATGCTTCCTCCGGATATAGATACCTCTCGTTTATGGACGCATACTCAGGATACAACCAAATCCCCATGTATCCACCAGATCAAGAAAAGACCTCGTTTTTAATGCCGAAAGCAAATTACTGCTACATCGTGATGCCCTTCGGTCTCAAGAACGCGGGAGCTACTTATCAAAGGCTGATGAATAAAGTCTTCTCAGACCACATCGGAAAAATCATGGAAGTCTATGTGGACGACATGTTGATAAAGACACAAAGCGAAGATACATTATTGTCCGACCTGGCTCAAGTGTTCGACACTATAAGGAAGCACGACATGCGACTCAATCCGACAAAATGCACCTTTGCAGTAGAAGCAGGCAAATTCCTAGGTTTCATGCTCACACAAAGAGGAATTGAAGCAAACCCGGATAAATGCCAAGCCATACTCAACATGAAGAGCACCACCTGTGTCAAAGAAGTGCAACAACTCAACGGGAGATTGGCCGCCATATCCAGATTCTTAGCAGGCGCAGCGATAAGATCTCTCCCCTTCTATGCTACTTTAAGGAAGGGAAAGCAGTATGAATGGACGACAGAATGTGAACAAGCCTTCCAAGACTTCAAGGAGTTCTTAGGACGGCCGCCTATCTTATCTCGACCACGAGAAGGAGAATCGCTCATATTATATCTCGCAGTAGGAAGCCGGGCAATAGCCTCAGCACTAGTCAGAGAAGACGAAAGTGGGCAACAACCTGTCTACTTCATTAGCAAAGCGCTACAAGGATCCGAGCTGAACTACCAGAAAATAGAAAAGTTTACTTATACTCTCATTCTAACATCTCGACGATTCCCCCGTACTTTCAGGCTCACACCATTAGGGTTCAAACCAACCAACCCATAAAAGGAATATTGCAGAAAACAGATCTGGCAGGCAGAATTTTACAATGGGCAGTCGAGCTATCCGAGTTTGACCTCCAATATGAAGCTCGGACGGCCATCAAATCATAATATCTGGCCGACTTCATCGCAGAATTCACAGATGCCAGAGAAATTCCCATAGAATGGAATCTCTATGTGGACGGTTCTTCAAATAAGACTCGAAGCGGCGCAGGTGTGATAATAGAAAGCAACCAAGGAACCCAAGTTGAGCTCTCCCTCAACTTCGGATTCTCGGCCTCAAACAACCAGGCGGAATATGAAGCGTTATTAGCCGGTTTGAAGCTGGCTACAGAGGTTGGAGCTCAAAAACTCAACATTTTCAGCGATTCACAAGTAGTCACCTCACAGATAACAAGGAGCTATCAAGCCAAAGATCCCACCATGAAAAAGTATTTGGATAAAACCAAGGAACAGCTCAGACAACTCGGGGAATATAAGATCTGCCACATACCCCGCGAACAAAACGCCCGAGCTGACGGATTCTCAAAACTAGCCAACACCAAACCAGGGGGTAACAATAGAAGCCTCATTCAGGAAATGCTACAGAACCCGTCAATCTCGGAAGAGGAAAAAGTCCTAGCCATAACAAGTCAGGACCAAGGATGGATGACCCCCATAATTAACTACCTCAAAGCAGAAACACTTCCCACAGAAGAAAAGGAGGCAAAGAGATTAAAAAGGGAGGCACAATACTACACTATCATAAATAACATCCTATACAAAAGAGGGATCTCAATACCACTACTAAAATGTGTGCCGACCAACAACACAAAGGAAGTGCTAGAAGAAGTACACGGCGGCATTTGCGGCAACCATCTCGGAGCACGAGCTCTTGCCAAAAAAGTACTCCGAGCAGGATTTTATTGGCCAACTTTACAGAAAGAAGCTACAGAATTTGTAAAGACATGTCCACCATGTCAGAAACATGCCACTTTTTACATCGCCCCGCCAGAAGAGCTCATCAGCGTAACTTCGCCTTGGCCGTTTGCAAAATGGGGACTTGATCTTCTCGGACCCTTCCCCCAGGGATCAGGACAAGTTAAATTCCTCATAGTAGGGGTAGACTATTTCACAAAATGGATCGAAGCAGAGCCTCTAACCAACGCCATTGCTTAGAGAAGTCGGAAATTCCTATATAGAAATATTGTCACAAGGTTCGGGGTTCCACACTCCATCACCACAGACAATGGCACTCAATTCAAGGATGCAGGCTTCAGAAGACTAGTGTCCGACTTGTATATAAAGCACCAGTTCACCTCCGTCGAACACCCTCAAGCCAATGGACAGGCCGAAGCTGCCAACAAAGTCATATTGGCTGGGTTGAAATGGAGACTACAAGATGCAAAGGAAGCTTGGGCCGAAGAACTTCCACAAGTCCTATGGGCATATCGAACAACGCCACACTCCACGACAAATGAATCACCCTTTTGACTAGCATATGGAGTGGAAGCAATGATCCCAGTAGAGATCGAGAAAGGGTCATCCAGAGTAGTCCACTACAATGAAGAGGCCAACTCTTAACTTCAGAGGGAAGAACTCGACCTATTACCTGAAATCCAAGAAAGAGCTCGGATCAGGGAAGAAGCACTAAAACGTCGAATGGCTTCCAGATATAATCAAAGGGTAGTGCCGAGAAGTTTCGTGGAAAATGATCTCATCCTAATTCGAAATGATATTGGAACAACTCGACCAGGAGAAGGAAAATTGGCAGCAAACTGGAAAGGACCCTACCGAGTTGTAAAAGTACTTGGGAAGGGCTACTACAGACTGTCCGAACTCGATGGACGAGAGCTTCCCAGATCATGGCACGCCTGTAACCTAAGAAGGTACTACAACTAGAAGAGGTAAAAGATCTCACTATTGGATGCACTCTTTTTCCTGAAAAGGTTTTTTAATGAGGCACCAAGTTGAGACTTAAACACTATCCGACATAAAGGGATGAAAAATTCCCACATGTATATATTTGCACTTTCCTTTGAATAAAATATATATTTTAGATATTCTACAAGTTTTCAAGACGCATTAATCTGAAGTATTCATCGTCCGATTATAAAGCAACAGATCAGCAGAAAGTGAATAACAATTTCACTGCACGATCACGATAAAGACAATCATCCAATAAAGGTGAAAACGCGATTCACCCAAAAGACGATCTAAAGATAGCAACCACCTTCTACAAATCGGCAAAGATGAACACAGAATAATGTAAGAAGTTATCAAAAGTGATCCGAAAAAGAACCTGACGGGGTCTTATGGAATGCTAAATAATAACTTAAAGACTGGCCAACGTTAAGAAGTCGAACCAAGTCAACCCAAGTTATAAGTAAACCCTGGAAAGAGGTCTGGCCAACCCTATTAAAGAGGATTACTTTAACTTAGAAGGGCCCGACATAACAAAGTCAGCCCAAAATGAAAAGTTATAAAAAGTAGTCCCTAAAAGAGACCTGACAAAGGTCCAAAAAAGAGAACTACAAAAATAACTTAGAAGAGATCGACCTAACGAAGTCGGTCTCCTACAAACAAGTTATAAAAGTAATCCCTGAAAGAGACCTGACAAAGGTCCAAGAAAGAGGATTACAAAAATAACTTAGGAAGAGATCGACCTAACGAAGTCGGTCTCCTACAAACAAGTTATAAAAGTAATCCCTGAAAGAGACCTGACAAAGGTCCAAGAAAGAGGATTACAAAAATAACTTAGAAAGAGGACGACGCAAAGAAGTCGACCTCCTACAAACAAGTTATAGAAGTAATCCCTGAAAGAGACCTGACAAAGGTCCAAGAAAGAGGATTACAAAAAATAACTTAAAAGAGATCGACCTAACGAAGTCGGTCTGCTACAAAAAACAAAAGTTATAGAAGTAATCCCTGAAAGAGACCTGACAAAGGTCCAAGAAAGAGGATTACAAAAATAACCTAGAAGAGATCGACCTAACGAAGTTGATCTCCTACAACAAAAAGTTATAGAAGTAATCCCTGAAAGAGATTTGATAAAGGTCCAAGAAAGAGGATTACAAAAATAGCTTAGAAAGAACTGACATGATAAAGTCGGCACAACCAAGCTACAAAGTTACAAAAAGTAATCCATAAAAGAGACCCACCAAGGTCCAACTAAATAATGGATTACTAAAGATAACTGAGAAAAATCGACATGATGGCGTCGGCCAATTACAAAATAATTTGGAAAAAGTCGACGCAAAGAAGTCGGTTATGGACTAAAGATCCACACATCTACAAAACAGTTCAAAGAGACCGAGCAGCAAGGAATTAAGACAGATGCAAACAAGCGCGACACAAAATAAACAAACTTCAGGGTCAAACCCAAAAGGTTAGGAGCTACTCGTTGTGTTTTGTTTTAATGGTTGCTAAAAGCAACCAAAAAGAGTGTCATCAAAAGATACCAACCACAAAATAAAGAGTTAAAAGCCCACAAGCCGGGCCAACTACACAGATATCTAAAAACTGAAGATCAGAAGACTTTTTAATAGCATCAGTCTGAGGAGAAGGAGGGCGAGCCTAGAGAGGAATAGCATCCACAGTATCATCGTCCCGGTTTAAAATCTGGTAGTCAGGATCAGAAGCGGGAGGGCCGACCTCAGCAGGAGGAACAGTAGGAGTTGACACCTTGGCAGGGAGAGGTTCAACATCATCATCATCCTCATCATCAGGGACAACCTTACCATCCCGGACGACATTCTCCAGGCTGAAGAGAGTGAGGTCAGCCTCGGGAGCAATAATCCGAACCTGCTCCTTCAGGTTCTCGTAAGTAGCAGTCACACTGCCAACGAGATTACCTTGGAGCTCAGAGTAATCAGCTCGGGCATTCTTCAACTCCTCCCTCAGGCGCACCACCTCCCGATAAGATGTCACATAACTGTCCTTATGTCTCATAGCCGTATCCTCGGCCAACCTCACCGAAGCTGCCAGAGAGAGGGAACTCGCCTTCTCATTCTCCAGATCCTTCTCCAACTTGGCTATCTTTACCTCAAGCTCCTCCTTCAGGCCCTTCATCCGGTCGAACTCCTGTTTAGCCTCCTCCATAAATTCCTTAGTGGCATGGAGAGGAAGATTCTGAGCAGTTCAGTACAAGGCAGCCCCCATGTATGCCATTTTAACACTGTTTCGGGTCATAAAATCCAGATGACGAAGGATTGGCACATCATCCATGGGGAGGGTACCGTAGGGACCGATCTGCTGATCTACAAATTTGATTGCATTAAAATCAGGGGCGTCAAGGTTGAAGACCTCAGTTGTTTTTTGTTTCTTATTGGGAGGAGCACCAGAAGTAGCAGCTGAAGACTGTGGAGGCTCGGCCAGACGAACCCGAGGAGTCGAGATCACTTTCCTCGGTCCAGGAGAACTCGGCACGGGCGGCTTCACTTGCACTTGGGAAGATCCCTCCTCGGCCGCCTTGGCTGAGATGTTTTGAGCAGCAGCAGCCTTCTTCGCCTTCTTGTAGGCCTTCATGGAATCATTATTTTTCAACATCTCTGAAAACACAGAATTAACCACAAAAGACAAGTTACAACATAGGAGAAGAAAAGCTCAGAAGCAAATATAAAAATAAGTCAGACAGTATCCAAAGTAGTTCGATCCAAAGATGGATCACTCAAAAATCTCTTAGTATCCAGATGGGGTGGTTTCCCCCACAAATCTTCAAGAACAACTACAAAGGCCTGCTCAACCTCAATAAGCATCTCCCATGTATAACGTGGCACTCTCACATTCTTTTGCCACTCTAGAGAAAAAGCAGGCTCGTCATTTTCATCAAGAAAAAAGGGGCGGACCCCCTCAACAGCACGGACTCGGAAGAAATAGTTCTTAAAATCTTTAAACGACTCATCATACATGGCAAAAACTTTATGCCCCTGGGCCGATCTGTAAGAAACCCAAGAAGTTTTCTTTTTAGAGGAACCGCCGGGTTTGGTCGAGACAAAAAGATAAAGGAAAAGAGTTTCAGAAGGTGTTATGCCTAACTCTTGGCAAAGCAGTTGAAATATTTTGATAAAACCCCAGGAATTCGGATAAAGCTGGGATGGAGCAACGTTACATGACCACAACAGGTCGGTTTCAAAAGCGGTAAAAGGAAAGGTAACGTCTAACTGGCTGAAGAAGTATTCGTAAGCATAGAAGAAGGGACGTTCCCCCTCGACGAAAGTAGAAAAGCAAGCCCTCTCATCAGAATCAGGAGCTACAAGTTCATAATCCCTCTCCAAGGCACTGCTACTACAAATCCTATGACGCCTCCTCAGTTCTACACAAAATTCAGCATCCACGACAGAGATACACATTAGGACAAGGGAGTCCATCCAATCAGACATCCCCTCGGGAACTTTGGAAGACACCTCTACAATGTTATTGCGAGAAGACATGACGCTGACTAATCCTACAAATAAGAAAAGAAGATTGGATTACTAAAAAACATCTCGGACGAGGGGCAAAACAACTCGACAAAAATGACACAGGCAAACACATAGGAAAGGAAAACCCCAAGACTCAAAACCAAAGTCCTGGGGCATCCTTTGGAGGCAGAAACAAGGCAAGATTTCAGGAAATCCCTACAGCTTACGTCCCAGCATTCACTAAAAGAAGGTCTCAAATAATGCAAAAGAAGCAAAAAACACAAAAGCCACTATCTTTTCTACAGTCTATCAGCAAAAAGCATTGTCAAACATAAAAAATGCCAAGCAGAAAATCATCAAAGACGCAACCTTTTTTAGAATCAAGCAAAAACCATCAAAGGCACAAGAAGAAATGGCGACAACATGCAAAAGCCCTAAAAAAGATTCAGGCAACAAGAAAAGCAAAAGATTCACACAAAAAACGAAAAAATTCCAGAACACGCATCAATCAGGCACAGTAAAGGCAGAAAGATCCAAACTTTCTTGGAGCAAAAATCAAACTTTCTAAAACCAGACATATAAAGAAGCAGAGGAAGAAAAATCGAACCTGGAGAATAGAAGAAAACCTCGAAAGAAAGCTGAAGAGCAGAAGCAACAAAGCCACCCCTCGAAGTGGAAAACTGCGAAGATGGAAGGAGAAATTTGGAAATCACCCCTCTTCCATAGAAAGCAGTAGCAGAACAGACATTGTGGGAAGGAACTACGAACTCCAGGCAAGAAACAGAAAATGAGAGAGTAAAGGGAGAAGTTACGAAGAAGAGCGAAGAAGAGAAACCGTTTTTGATTAAGAAATTAAAAATAAAAAGCCAAGGGAAAATGGGGCAATTAATACCAATTAATGAAGGTATTAAACCCTTTCACGTTCCCAAGAACAAAGCGCTGATATAAAAGCGCGCGCTTTTAGAGGAAAACGTTCTACATTCAAAAGATTCTACAAAAGGAAGAAATCGACAAAATGCTTCAGTTCGGCTTCGTCAGAGAAGGACCGAAGTCAAAGACTCGACATCAACAAAAAGACCGAGCTCAAGTAGGGGCACTGTTCATACCCTGGGTCGAGCTACCCGACCTGGGATGATTGGCGACAAAGCGACCGACCTCTTCAGGATCGGCTACTCGACCTCTTCTCAAAGAGGTCGGCCAAATCAACAGGAGAGCCCAATAAAGGGCCCAAATAGAGGAACACGACCCAAATCAAAAGGCGGCTCAAGCCTACAGAGAGAAGAGTGGTTCCGTTGAAGATAAGCTGACCTCACCAAAGATAAAATAAGAAAAAGATAAGATAACTAACTTATCTTATCTAAGAAGGTCACTTCTCACTACTATAAATACACTGGAGCACCCAGGTATAACATATACTCTGATTCTACATAAAACCTGCTTAATACCCGTGCTAACTTAAGCATCGGAGTCTCTTGCAGGTACCCCCCACTCTCCGGTGGCCAAGGATCAGCAGTGCAGCAAGTCCAACAAGTCAGACACAACAGCTCCGGCCGCCACCAGCCAACCGGACACGTCATCTCCGACCAGAACAGGAGATCTCATCCGAGATCGACCTCCAGTTTCAGGTAACCCATGGAACAGTACTATAGTTAGAAATAAAGGATACCAGCATGAGATGCACTCTTTTTTCTGAAAAGGTTTTTTAATGAGGCATCATGTTGAGATCCAGAAATTATCCAATTCAAAAGGATAAAAAATCTATATGTACATATTTTCATTGTCTTTTAAATAAAATATATTAGACGATTCTACAAGTTTTCAAGACGCGTTAATCTAAAACATTCATCGTCCAATTATAAAGCAACAGATTGGCAAAAAGTGAAAAACAAATTCACTGTCCAATCACGATAAAGACCAAGAGAGATAAAAACTAAATTCATCTAAAGGTCGACTAAACGAGGATTTAATCTACTTTCTACAAATCGGCAAAGATGAAAACAGAATAATGCAAGAAGTTATCGAAAGTGATCCCGAGAAAGGACCTGACGAGGTCTTAATAGATTGCTAAATAATAACTTAAAGACTGGACGACATTAAAAAAGTCGGACCGAATCAACCCAAGTTATCAGCAAATCCCTGGAAAGAGGTATGGCCAACCCTATAAAAGAGGAATTGCTATAACTTAGAAGAGATCGACATGACGAAGTTGGTCTCCTACGAAAAACAAGTTATAAAAGTAATCCCTGAAAGAGACCTGACAAAGGTCCAAGAAAGAGGATTACAAAATAACTTAGAAGAGATCGACATGACGAAGTCGGTCTCCAACGAAAAACAAGTTATAAAAGTAATCCCTGAAAGAGGCCTGACAAAGGTCCAAGAAAGAGGATTACAAAATAACTTAGAAGAGATCGACATGACGAAGTCGGTCCCTTACGAAAAACAAGTTATAAAAGTAATCCCTGAAAGAGACCTGACAAAGGTCCAAGAAAGAGGATTACAAAATCACTTAGAAGAGATCGACATGACGAAGTCGGTCTCCTACGAAAAACAAGTTATAAAAGTAATCCCTGAAAGAGACCTGACAAGGGTCCAAAAAAGAGGATTACAAAAATAACTTGGAAAAGGACGACGTAAAGAAGTCGGTCTCCCACAAACAAGTTATAAAGGTAGTTCCTGAAAGACACCTGACGAAGGTCCAAAAAAGAGGACTACAAAAATAACTGGAAAGAGGACCAACATAAAGAAATCGGTTATGGATTGCTAAAAATAAATACAAGTAAGATCGAGAAAACTGAAATGACAGTTGGATCCACACATCCACAACCTCAAAGGATCCAAGCTACAAGCAATAAGTACAAAGCAATCCAAAGAGGCCGAGCAGCAAGGCTCCAGCATTCTTAAAACCCAGAAAGGTGCCAAGACAAGTGCAAACAAGCATGATATAAAATACAACATTATAACAAGCTTCAGGGTCAGGCCCAAAAGCTTGAAAGTTACTTGTTGTTTTTTCAAAATAAAAAGTTGATAAACAAGCAACCAGAAGGAGTATCAACAGTCAGCAAAATATTCAAACTACAAAATAAAGAGTTTAAAAGCCCACAAGCCGGGCTATCTGCACAAACATCCAAGAAAAATCAGCTAAAGATCGGGAGCCTTCTCGGCAGCATCAGTACGGGAAGGAGGAGGGCGAGTATGAATATGCACAGCATCTACGGTACCATCATCCCGATTCAAGATCTGACAGTCTGGATCAGAAACGGAATGACCGACCTCAACTAAAGGTAGTCCCTCCACCCAAAATTTGGGTGATTTCTCCACCCCTGATTGTAGGTCTTAGAGTATGGATCATTATTGTGGTTTCTAGGAGCATTCCTCATATAGTTGACCTGTTCAAAAGAAGATTGAGGTGCATTCTGAGTATTAACAGCTGAAACGTGCATCCCACTCAATTGTTGAGAAATTAAATTCATCTGTTGAGATAAAATTTTGTTCTGAGCAAGAATAGCATCCAAAGCCTCTACTTCCATAACACCCTTCTTCTGAGAAACCTCAGAGTTCACAGGATTCCTGTTAGATGGGTATAAATATTGGTTGCTAGCAACCAATTCAATAAGCTCAATAGTCTCCTCCGGTGTCTTCTTCTTGTGCAGTGAACCACCTGCAGAATTATCTAAGCACATCTTGGACATTTCACCCAAGCCGTCATAAAAGATATCTAGTTGGGTCCATTTGGAGAACATGTCCGGAGGACATTGCCTAGTCAGTAACTTGTATCTCTCCCAAGCTTCATAAAGAGTTTCACCATCCATCTGCCTGAAGGTCTGAACCTCCACCCTAAGCTTAGTCAGCTTCTTTGGTGGAAAAAATTTAGTAAGAATATTAGTAACAACCTTGTCCCAAGTATCCAAACTCTCCTTGGGTTGGGAATCTAGCCATAGCTTTGCTCTATCCCTCAGGGCAAACGGGAAGAGCATGAGTTTGTACACCTCTGGGTTCACTCCATTTGTCTTCACAGTATCACAAATCTGCAGAAAATTAGAAATAAATTGATTTAGGTCTTCGTGGGAAAGACCATGATACTGGCAGTTTTGTTGCACCAGGATGACCAATAGTGGCTTTAACTCAAAGTTGTTCGCAGCTATAGGAGGCACCACAATACTTTTTCTATAAAGATCCGCAGTAGGAGCAGAGTAAGACCCAAGTACTCTCCTTTGTTGCTCATTCTCATTCGGATTTGTCACATTGGCATTAGCAGCATTGTTAGGATCCATAGTGGATTCTGCAGCCTTGTAGAGTCTTGCTTGTTGCAAACGCCGCCTGAAAGTTCTTTCAGGTTCAGGATCAAAGTCTAAGAGATGTTCTTTGTCTCTGTTCCTGCGCATAAACAAACAGAAAACAAGAAAAGATGGAACTCTCTACGTCAGAGTGTAGAGAATTCCCAGTGAGGTAACCTAAATAAAGACATAAAATTATTGAATAAAACAAACACTAAAATTCAAAAATTACTATTAAAATTAAGACTAAAAATTTCGAAATTATTAAGCAAATTAAATAAGAAAAAATTAAAATAAGACTAACTAGGGAACACCACACTTAATTTCAGAAATTAAGAAAAATAAATATATGAACATATATATATATATACTAAGAAGTAGATAAAACAAATAAGAAAAATGGAATGTATGCAACAAACAGAACGAAGCAATATGAAATAAATAAAAAAAACAACGAAAATAAAGGAAACTAAAAAGAATAAGACAAAATAAAGGCTTTTTAAAATTTAATATAAAAAAACGAAATTTAAACTAAAAGGGGAGTAATAACAAAACGAATGCAAGGGGTGGGTGTTGTGAACGAAAGGAAACAAATAAGGAAAAAGAAAAATAAAAAAAATGCAACTGAATAATACTAGATAAAATTTAGTAAAGAAAAAAAATGATCTAATATAAGCAATCAAACAACGAGTACTTGTTAATTACAGTCAATCCCCGGCAACGGCGCCACAAGTCGGAAGGGTGTTTCCCCCGTGGCAGACTGAGGTGTAGTGCGATATGCCCATAGTACTTGAGGGAGTTCTTCAGTTCAGGCTCCCTTTGCATCTTGTAGTCTTTTCTTTAATCCAGCCAGTATAACTTTGTTGGCTGTCTCAGCTTGCTCATTTGCTTGTGGGTGCTCCACTGAAGTGAACTGATGCTTGATCTTTATGCTGGCTACTAAGTTCCTGAATGTAGAGTAGGTGAACTGGGTTCCATTATCGGTGGTGATGGAATGGAGAACTCCATACCTTGCAATGATATTCTTGTAGAGGAACTTCCGACTTCTCTGGGCTGAGATAGTGGCTAATGATTCTGCTTCGATCCACTTCGTAAAGTAGTCTACTCTCACTATTAGGTAATTCACTTGTACAGGTGCTTGGGGGAAGGGCCCTAGTAGGTCCAATCCCCATTTTGCAAAAGGCCATGGAGAAGTTATGCTAATGAGCTCCTCGGGGGGAGCGACATGGAAGTCAGCATGCATTTGGCGTGGCTGACACTTCTTTACAAATTCGGTGGCATCTTTCTACAAGGTCGGCCAATAGAACCCGGCTCGGATGACTTTCCTAGCCAAAGACCTTGCTCCGAGATGGTTTTTGCAGATACCATTATGTATTTCTTCTAAGACCTTCGTTGTCCTTGAGGTCGGGACGCATTTCAATAGTGGTGTGGATATTCCTCTTTTATAGAGGATATTTTTCACCAAGGTGTAGTTTTGTGCCTCCCTCTGGATTTTCTTGGACACTTTTTTCTCTTTTGGTAGGATGTCAAATTTTATGTATTTGATTAGGGGGTTTATCCATCCGAGGTCCAATCCGGACACCTCTAGGACATCTTGTTTAGTCTCTGTTTTGTGACAAAGGGTTCTTAGAGAGTTTCTTGAATCAGGCTCCTATTGTTCCCTCCTGGTTTGGTTCTTGCTAATTTGGAAAGGGCGTCTGCTCGGCTGTTGAGATCCTGAGTTATATGTTTAACTTCGATCTCCAGGAATCCCCTAAGATATTCCAAGGTTTTGTCCAAGTACCTCTTCATATTGGGATCTTTAGCCTGATACTCCTCATTGATTTGAGAGGTCACCACCTGGGAGTCGCTGAAAACGACTACTTTGGTCGCACCGACTTCCTCTGCTAGCTTTAGCCTAGCAATCAAGACTTCATACTCTGCCTGGTTATTTGAAGCTAGGAATTCAAATTTAATGGAGACCTCTATTTGGGTTCCCTCTTGGTTGACTAGTATTATGCCTGCACCACTTCCGATTTTGTTGGAAGAGCCATCCACATATAGTTCCCAGGTTGTGGAAGCCTCTGCTTGATCTCCTGCATATTCTGTCACGAAGTCGATGAGGCATTGAGCTTTAATTACCGTCCGAGTTTCATACCTAAGGTCGAACTCGGATAGTTCTATGGCCTATTGAACCATCTTGCCCGCAATGTCTGTTTTCTGAACTATTTGCTTCATGGGCTAGTTCGTTCGAACCTTCATTGTATGAGCTTGAAAATAAGGTCGTAGCCTAGGAGAGGCCATTATTAAGGCATACGCAAACTTCTCGAGTTTTTGGTACCTTAACTCGGAGCCTTGTAGAACCTTGCTGGTGAAGTACACAGGATGCTGTCTGACTTCGTCTTCCTGTATTAGAGCTGATGCTACAGCCTTGTCGGCTACGGACAAATACAGGACGAGATTTAGGTCGGGGCAAAATGGGAGGTTGGCTCAAAAACCTTTTGAACTCCTGGAAGGCTTCTTCGCATTCAGGAATCCATTCGAACTGGTATCCTTTTCTTAGTAGGGAGAAAAATGGTAGGGATCTTAATGCTAATTCTGCCAAGAACATTGATGAGCGGATAATTTGTACGCTTTTTGGCATTGTTTTTAGTATATTTTTAGTATGATCTAGTTACTTTTAGGGATGTTTTCATTAGTTTTTATGTTAAATTCACATTTCTGGACTTTACTATGAGTTTGTGTGTTTTTCTATGATTTCAGGTATTTTCTGGCTGAAATTGAGGGACTTGAGCAAAAATCAGATTCAGATGTTGAAGAAGGACTGCTGATGCTGTTGGATTCTGACGTCCCTGCACTCAAAGTGGATTTTATGGAGCTACGGAACTCAAAATGGCGCGCTTTCAATTGCGTTGGAAAGTAGACATCCAGGGCTTTCCAGCAATGTATAATAGTCTATACTTTGGCTGAGTTTAGATGACGTAAAAGGGCGTTGAACGCCAGTTCTACGCTGCTGTCTGGAGTTAAACGCCAGAAACAAGTCACAAACCAGAGTTGAACGCCAGAAATACGTTACAACCTGGCGTTCAACTCCAGAAAGAGCCTCTGCACGTGTAACATTCAAGCTAAGCCCAAGCACACACCAAGTGGGCCCCGGAAGTGGATCCATACATCAATTACTTACTTCTGTAAACCCTAGTGACTAGTTTAGTATAAATAGAACTTTTTATCATTGTATTCGCAGTCTTGGTTACTCCGGTTCCCCTCTGGGACCGAGACCAATGAACTCCATTATCACTTATGTATTTTCAACGGTAGAGTTTCTACACTCCATAGATTAAGGTGTGGAGCTCTGGTGTTCCTCAAAGATTAATGCAAAGTACTACTGTTTTCTATTCAATTCATCTTATTTCGCTTCTAAGATATTCATTCGTACTTCAACCTGAATGTGATGAACGTGACAATCATCATCATTTCCTATGAACGTGTGCCTGACAACCATTTCCGTTCTACCTTAGATTGAATGAGTGTCTCTTAGATCTCTTAATCGGAATCTTCGTGGTGTAAGCTAGAATGATGGCGGCATTCAAGAGAATCCGGAAAGTCTAAACCTTGTCTTTGGACAACTAACGGTTCATCTTGTTGCTCAGATTAGGTAATTTTTTTTTATTTTATTTTCAAAAATTTTTCAAAAATCTTTCAAAAATTTCTCATCTGTTTTCGAAAAAAAAAATTAGTAATAAAAATAATGTTTTCAAAAATAAATTATTCTATGGCTTCAAAACTTTCAAGAATGAATTCTAGAGTTTCATGGTAACATGTTGAATCCTATCTGGCTGAAAAGCCATACCCAAACTCCTTTGGGATTGGTCTTCAACTAATCACCTCAATGGATGTAAATCCATTCTAAAGCTTGACTGGCTATTAAGCCATGTCTAACCCTCAGATTGGAGCTTTAGACTAAAGAGTACAAGATTCCTGGAATTTATATTAAAGATTTTGAAATCCTTATTTTTCTTTTTCTAAATAATTTTCGAAAAAATACAAAAAAAAAATCATAAAATTAGAAAAATCAAAAATATTTTTGTGTTTCTTATTTTGTGTCTTTTCTTGTTTTTCATATGCATTCTTGAATTCTTAGTGTCTAAGCATTAAAGAATTCTAAGTTTGGTGTCTTGCATGTTTTCTTTGCATTAAAAATTTTTCAAAAATATGTTCTTGATATTCATCATGATCTTCATAGTGTTCTTGGTGTTCATCTTGACATTCATAGCATTCTTGCATGCATTCATTGTTTTGATCTAAAAATTCTCATGCATTGCATCATGTTCATGTTTTTCTCTCTCATCATAAAAATTTCAAAAATCAAAAAAAAAATATCTTCCCCTTTTTTCTCTCATAAAATTCAAAAATTTGAGTTGACTTTTTCAAAAAAATTTTAAAATCTAGTTGTTTTTACGAGTCAAATCAAATTCTCAATTTAAAAATCTCATCTTTTTCAAAATCTTTTTCAAAAATCAAATCTTTTTCATTTTTTTTAGTTATTTTCGAAAATTTCAAAAAAAATATTTTTCAAAAATTTTTTTCTAAATTTTACATCATATTTTCGAAAATAACATCATCAATTAATGTTTTGATTCAAAAAATTTCAAGTTTGTTACTTGCTTGTTAAGAAAGATTCAAACTTTGAGTTCTAGAATCATATCTTGTGATTTCTTGTGAATCAAGTCATTAATTGTAATTTTAAAAAAAAATCAAATCTTTTTCAAAACTAATTTCAATCATATCTTTTCAAAAATATCTTCTTATCTTATCTTTTTCAAAAAAATTCTGATTTCAAAATATCGTTTCTAACTTCCTAACTTCTTATCTTTTCAAAATTTGTTTCAACTAACTAACTAACTTTTTGTTTGTTTCTTACCTTTTTCAAAACCACCTAACTAACTCTCTCTCTCTAATTTTCGAAAATATCTTCCCTCTTTTTCAAAATTTCTTTTTAATTAACTAATTATTTTAATTTTTTTTAAATTTTCGAAAAAATTACTAACTTTTTTTTCAAAAACTATTTTCGAAAATCACTAACTCTTTTTCAAAAATTATTTTCGAAAATCCTCTCCCTCTCTCATATTATTCTATTTATTCATCTACTAACATCTCTACCTCACATCACTCACCAAATTCGAACCCCCTCTATCTGTGTTCGAATTTTTTTCTTCTTCTTTTTCTACTAACAATAAGGAACCTCTTTACTGTGACATAGAGGATTCCTCTTCTTTTCTTTTTCTCTTCTCTTTCTTATGAGCAGGGACAGAGAAAAATGCATTCTTGTTGAAGCTAATCCAGAACCTAAAAAGACTCTGAAGAGAAAACTAAGAGAAGCTAGATTACAACAATTCAGAGACAACCTTATTGAAAATTTCGAACAAGTAAAGGAGATGGCAGCCGAACCCAACAACAATAATACAAGGAGGATGCTTGGTGACTTTACTGCACCTAATTCCAATTTACATGGAAGAAGCATCTCCATTCCTGCCATTGGAGCAAACAACTTTGAGCTGAAACCTCAGCTAGTTTCTCTGATGCAGCAGAACTGCAAGTTTCATGGACTTCCATCTGAAGATCCTTTTCAGATCTTAACTGAATTCTTGCAGATCTGTGATACTGTTAAGACTAATGGAGTAGATCCTGAAGTCTACAGGCTCATGCTTTTTTCTTTTGCTGTAAGAGACAGAGCTAGAATATGGTTGGACTCTCAACCCAAAGACAGCCTGAACTCTTGGGATAAGCTGGTCACGGCTTTCTTAACCAAGTTCTTTCCTCCTCAAAAGCCGAGCAAGCTTAGAGCTGATGTTCAAACCTTCAGACAAAAAGAAGGTGAATCCCTCTATGAAGCTTGGGAAAGATACAAACAGCTGACCAAAAAGTGTCCTTCTGACATGCTTTCAGAATGGACCATCCTGGATATATTCTATGATGGTTTATCTGAGCTATCAAAGATGTCATTGGATACTTCTGCAGGTGGATCCATTCACCTAAAGAAAATGCCTGCAGAAGCTCAAGAACTCATTGACATGGTTGCTAATAACCAGTTCATGTACACTTCTGAGAGGAATCCTGTGAGTGATAGGACGCCTTAGAAGAAGGGAGTTCTTGAAGTTGATACTCTGAATGCCATATTGGCTCAGAATAAAATATTGACTCAGCAAGTCAATATGATTTCTCAGAGTCTGAATGGAATGCAAGCTACATCCAATAGTACTCAAGAGGCTTCTTATGAAGAAGAAGCTTATGATCCTGAGAACCCTGCAATAGCAGAGGTAAATTACATGGGTAAACCATATGGAAACACCTATAATCCATCATGGAGAAATCATCCAAATCTCTCATGGAAGGATCAAAGGCCTCAACAAGGCTTTAATAATGGTGGAAGAAACAGGTTTAACAATAACAAACCTTTTCCATCATCCACTCAGCAACAGACAGAGAACTCTGAACAAAATACCTCTAATTTAGCAAACTTAGTCTCTGATCTATCCAAGGCCACTGTAAGTTTCATGAATGAAACAAGGTCTTCCATTAGAAATTTGGAAGCACAAGTGGGCCAGCTGAGTAAAAGGATCACTGAAATCCCTCCTAGTACTCTCCCAAGCAATACAGAAGAGAATCCAAAAAGAGAGTGCAAGGCCATTGACATAAGCACCATGGCTGAACCTGTAAGGGAAGGAGAGGACATGAATCCCAAGGAGGAAGACCTCCTGGGACGTCCAGGGATCAATAAGGAGCTTCCCTCTGAGGAACCAAAGGACTCTGAGGCTTGTGACCTTGATTCAGGGATAAACCTCATGCCCCTCTCTGTAATAGAGAAACTGGGAATCTATGGGGTACAAGCTGCTAAAATCTCATTAGAGATGGCAGACAATTCAAGAAAACAAGCTTATGGACAAGTAGAGGACGTGTTAGTGAAGGTTGAAGGCCTTTACATCCCTACAGACTTCATAGTCTTGGATACTGGAAAGGAAGAGGATGAATCCATCATCCTAGGAAGACCTTTCCTAGCCACAGCAAGAGCTATGATTGATGTGGACAGAGGAGAATTGATCCTTCAAATAAATGAGGACAACCTTGTGTTTACAACTCAAGGATCTCTCTCTGCATCCATGGAGAGGAAGCATAAAAAGCTTCTCTCAAAGCAGAGTCAACCAAAGCCCCCAGAGTCAAATCTAAGTTTGGTTTTGGGAGGCCATAACCAAACTCTAAGTTTGGTGTCAAACCCCCATATCCAAACTCTAAGTTTGGTATTGGGAGGTCTCAACAAAGCTCTGCACATCTGTGAGGCTCCATGAGAGCCCACTGTCAAGCTATTGACATTAAAGAAGCGCTTGTTGGGAGGCAACCCAATTTTTATTTAATTATATTTTTTATTAGTTATATGTCTTTATAGATACATGCTCATGTGGAGTCACAAAATAAATCAAAAAATTGAAAACGGAATCAAAAATAGCAGAAGAAAAATCACACCCTGGAGGAAGACCTTACTGGCGTTTAAACGCCAGTAAGAAGCATGTTTTGGGCGTTCAACGCCAGAACAGAGCATGGTTCTGGCGCTGAACGCCAGAAATGGGCAGCATCTGGGCGTTTGAACACCAGAAATGCACCCTGGAGGAGAGCTGGCGCTGAACGCCCAGAACAAGCATGGTTCTGGCGTTCAACGCCAGAAATAGGCTACAAATGGGCATTCAACGCCCAGAACAAGCACCAACCTGGCGCTGAACGTCCAGAGTTGTGTGCAAGGGCATTTTACATGCCTAATTTGGTGCAAGGTTGTAAATCCTTGAACACCTCAGGATCTGTGGACCCCACAGGATCACCTCAGGATCTGTGGATCCCACAGGATCCCCACCTACCTCCACTCACTTCTTCTCACCCCTCGTTCACACAATCCCATAAACACTCTTCCCCAAAACCCTTCACCAATCACCTCAATCTCTCTTCCCCATCACCTCTTCACCACTCACATCCATCCACTCTTCCCCATAAACCTACCTCATAAACTCCACCTACCTTCAAAATTCAAAATCAATTTCCCACCCAAACCCACCCTAAATGGCCGAACCTTCACCCCCCTCCCATCCCTATATATAACCCTCCATTCTTTCTCATTTTCACACAACACAACCCTCTCTTCTCTTCTTGGCCGAAACACAACCCCTTCTCCCTCTCCTCCATTTCTTCTTCTTCTTCATCTATTCTTTCTTCTCTTGCTCGAGGGCGAGCAAAATTCTAATTTTGGTGTGGTAAAAGCATAAGCTTTTTGTCTTTCCATTACCATTGATGGCACCTAAGACCGGAGAATCTTCTAGAAAAGGAAAAGGGAAGACAAAAGCTTCCACCTCCGAGTCATGGGAGATGGAAAGGTTCATCTCCAAAGCCCATCAAGACCACTTCCATGATGTTGTGGCCAAGAAGAAGGTGATCCCCGAGGTCCCTTTCAAGCTCAAGAGAAATGAGTATCCGGAGATCCGACATGAAATCCAAAGAAGAGGTTGGAAAGTTCTAACAAACCCCATCCAACAAGTCGGTATCTTAATGGTTCAAAAGTTCTATGCCAATGCATGGATCACTAAGAACCATGATCAAAGTAAGAACCCAAATCCAAAGAATTATATTACAATGGTTCGGGGAAAATACTTAGATTTTAGTCCGGAAAATGTGAGGTTGGCGTTTAACTTGCCTATGATGCAAGTCCTCATGGACATATGTGTGGAAGGAGCTCAATGGAAGATTGACTCCAAAGGCAAGCCGGTTCAACTAAGAAGACTGGACCTCAAGCCTGTAGCTAGAGGATGGTTGGAGTTCATCCAACACTCCATCATCCCCACTAGCAACCGATCCCAAAGTGGATTTTCTGAAGCTACAGAACTCAAAATGGCACGCTTCCAATTGCGTTGGAAAGTAGACATCCAGGGGTTTCCAGCAATGTATAATAGTCCATACTTTGGCTGAGTTTAGACGACGTAAAAGGGTGTTGAACGCCAGTTCTACGCTGCTGTCTGGAGTTAAACGCCAGAAACAAGTCACAAACCAGAGTTGAACGCCAGAAATACGTTACAACCTGGCGTTCAACTCCAGAAAGAGCCTCTGCACGTGTAACATTTAAGCTCAGCCCAAGCACACACCAAGTGGGCCCCGGAAGTGGATCTATGCATCAATTACTTACTTCTGTAAACCCTAGTGACTAGTTTAGTATAAATAGAACTTTTTATCATTGTATTCGCAGTCTTGGTTACTCCGGTTCCCCTCTGGGACCGAGACCAATGAACTCCATTATCACTTATGTATTTTCAACGGTAGAGTTTCTACACTCCATAGATTAAGGTGTGGAGCTCTGGTGTTCCTCAAAGATTAATGCAAAGTACTACTGTTTTCTATTCAATTCATCTTATTTCGCTTCTAAGATATTCATTCGTACTTCAACCTGAATGTGATGAACGTGACAATCATCATCATTCCCTATGAACGTGTGCGTGACAACCACTTCCGTTCTACCTTAGATTGAATGAGTGTCTCTTAGATCTCTTAATCGGAATCTTCGTGGTGTAAGCTAGAATGATGGCGGCATTCAAGAGAATCCGGAAAGTCTAAACCTTGTCTGTGGTATTCCGAGTAGGATTTAATGATTGAATGACTGTGACGAGCTTCAAACTCACGAGTGCTGGGCGTAGTGACAGACGCAAAAGGAGGGTGAATCCTATTCGAGTAACAATTTCGCATACCAAACCTAGAGAGAGCTGCAAGTCAACCATTTAGCTGGTGGACCTCCCTTAGACAAGTTGGGCTTCTCATTTTTAGGACTGCTCTACACTTATCGGGGTTGGCTTCGATCCCCATTTGTGTTAGCATAAACCCCAAAAAATTTTCAGCTTCCACCGTGAAGGTGCATTTTGCGGGATTCAATCTCATCCCGTGCATCCTTATGGTGTTGAAGACTTGCAAGAGGTCAGTCAAGAGGTCAGTCAAGAGGTCGGCCTCATCCTTGGTTTTTACTAACATGTCGTCTACATATACTTCCATTAGATTCCCAAGGTGAGTTGCAAACATTTTATTCATCAGCCTTTGATATGTGGCTTCTGCATTTTTTAACCCAAAAGGCATAACCACATAGTGTAAGAACCGGATTTTTCACGAATAAAATTATTTAAATGCCCAAATTAAATTCCAAAAAGTCAGGATGAGAATTTGGGGATTTAAATATGATTTTGGACTCAGTAGGTCTTTCTGAGTCAGAAAATGTGTTTTCTGCGAAAAACCGTAAAAAATCGTGAACCGGTTCAAGTCTGCTCGGTGCTGCACGAGAAGCAGTGAAAACAGCTGAAAACCTTAGAAAAATATTAGAGATGAAAAACTGGGCGATAGTGTTAAAGGTTTGGCCCAAAACTTGGCCAAACGAGCTAAAAACGCTAACGGGTTGGACCGGGCCCAAGTTGGGCCCAAACCCAACACTATATAAGTCCATTAAGTGGTCATTTCAGCCACTTAAATACCACACCAGCAGCTGCAACGTGAAAAGAGAGAAGCGAGGTAGGGTTCCAAAATTCACTATTCATCATCTTCTTCCCAAACTCATATCTTGAGCTATAAAGCTCTGATTTGCGTGCCGTCAGTGGCTACGCGTTCCTTGTGAAGAGCTCTACAAAACTCATGTAAAAAACTGGTAAGAAAAGTTCGAAATCTTCCCAGTTTCTCTCCTCTAAATTTCGGATTTTTAGGGTTTTGGATTAAGTGAGTTTTTGTGATTTTGGATGTTTAGGTTTGCTCTAATCCTTACTTAGCATTGGATTTTTGCTATCAAATCTGTTGAAAAAGGTAAGAGCCACTAAACCCTTGTGATTTTTATGTTTAAGTGGAACCCTAGGTTGATTTGTGATGGTTTATGCATATATAGCTTGATTATTGTGAGTTTGGAGCTTGTTGGTGTTTGTTGGAGCTACATTGGTGGTTGGATTTCGGTGGAAAGCTCATTTGGTTCATATTGGGAATTGGCTAAGGTATGGTTTCGGTGTCCTCTATGTAGTATATAATATTCATGGACACTTAGGCTAGTGACCCATAGGATAGGATTCGATTTGAATGGTTGATGAGTTGTTGGATGTTCTTACTTGATGATGTATGATGAAATGATGATTTTTGAGTTGGATATTGATAATTGATAGTGTTATGATGAGGATAAGTGATTTGTAGAGTTGAGGAGTGAATTATGTTGATAAATGTGAAATTGATGTTGATTGATTGATAATGTAGTTGGAAAATTGTTAATGAAGTTTGATATATGAGATATAGTGATGTTGATGTTGTGAATGAGGGACAATCAAGGAAAAATGTGGTAAGTTGGTGTAAAATGTCATAGAGTGTTGATTTTAATGAGTGTTAGAGTTTGGAATGGTTTGGGTTGGTTTGGTTGTGTTTTATGAAGGAATTGACGAAATTGTGGTTTTGGATAAAAGTTGAATTTTGGTAAACTTTGTCTAATCATAACTTTTTCCTCGGTTTTCAAAATTGACTAAAATTTATTTAGAATTGAAGATCTTTGAAAACCCTTTAAATCTATATAAAGTTTGTAAAATTTGGAATTTTATAGAGAAAGTTATGATCATTCAAAGTTGGTGTTGAAAATCTGAAATTCTATAAAGTTGCAGAATTTCAGGATTTCTGATATGTGCGCACGCACAGCCTTGTGTGAATGCACAATCCTGCAAAATTTTTATTCTGTGCGGACACACAGACCTGTGCGTACGCACAAGCAGGAAAAGGCCCTCTGCTTGCAATGTTAGCACAGCTTGTGCGCGCGCACATCAATGAAGAATTGCGACCTGTGCGGACGCACAGCCCTGTGCGCACGCACAAGTCGGGAAGGGTCGTCTGTTGGGGGCGCTCGCACAGCTTGTGCGCGTGAACAGGCATGTGAACTTTCATATCTATGTGTACGTACACCCCTGTGCGTACGCACACTTTTAAAAATTTCCTGGGCGTGCGCACGCACACCCCTGTGCGGACGCACACGCCCTGTTTCTCAAATTTTGCTTTGTTTTCAACTATTACACCTTCTCGACGAGGTTGTGAGCTTCTATAACACCTTTTTAAAACTTTTGGGCATATTTTTGGATACTCAAGCATGGGAAAATGGTTTAAGGGTTTTAGACACTATTATTTGGAAAAGTTAGCAAATGGAGTATTAGGTTTCTGGTATACTGAGGAAGGCTTGATGATGTGTGATGAATGGTTGATGGATGAGATGCGAATTAAGGAACAATGGTTGAACAGATTTGAGGACTCTGAATGAAGTAATGGATCCATCTTGCACAAAAAAAATGTTTTTGAAAACCACTGTACTATTTTTCATTGAGATTATGATACGCTATGCGCTCGGCAGGGGCCCAAGTTAGATCCCGCCTGTCGAGATAGCGGCAGCGGCGTAAGGGCGGTGGTTCGTCCCGCTTGCGCTTAGATGTGGGGTCGGAGGCAGTAGATCTCGCTCGCATCCCTTCGGATCATCAGAGTGTACAGGCGCAAAATCCTGGATAGTGATCCGAGCACTATATCTCGGGGGCTCCCACACCATGATTCCGAAGGGCAACATCTCCATGGAGATGTATCGGGTTGGCAGTTGAACTGACAATGTGATATCACAGCTAGTAGGGCAGGCATTCATCATGTGCATTTTCTATTTGTTTGTATGCTTTTCCGACTTGATATTGTTTTCTTATCTGTATAACATGTCTAATTGCTATTTGAATTAATTGCTATATATGCTTCTATCTGTGTTTTATTTGTATTGTATATATTTGTGTTTTCTATTGGGATTGAGGAGGCTCGGGAGGCGATGGCGATGGGATCGCATGGCGGATCGGTTGGTGAAGGCTGTGGGACAGCGGTGTTTGATTAGAGTAGAAATTTCCTAAGATAGATTAACCTTTTATGGTGCTAAGGCTTAAGTTTTGTTAAGGTTTTACATATGATGCTTATTTGGTTTAGAATGCTTTAAGCTTGAATCCTTGTGATGGAGATGGAGTCTAGGATTGCCTTTGGCGTCCCGGGGTCTTATATCCTACATCACTGGGCACTGTTACCATACTGAGAACCGCCGGTTCTCATACCATGTCTCTGTTGTTATTTTCAGATGCAGGTCGCAACCCACCATGGTGAGTTGTTCTATTGGTAACAGAAGCGGAGGATCTAGATACCTTTTGGAGCCTTTTCGGTTTATTATGTATATGTCTCTCACTTTTGCATTTTGTTTCGCCTAGAGGCTTGTATTTGAGAGAACAAAACTTGTATAAGCTATTTTTACTGTCTGGTTTCACATATGATCTGCATATGACTAGCCGGCTTAAACTCCGCAAGCTGTGGCTAGATTCTTATGATATTATACTACTATATCTTCCTATGTTACATCTGTTTCTTGTGCTTTAAGTTAGTAGCTTCGTTAGTACGCTTTGCGCTTTCAAATTCTGTTTTTTGAGCTATATCCTTCATCGGGCTTCTAGATATTATTAATTCCTTCTATATAATATAAGTATAAGCTTAGAATTGTCGTAACCTTTGATTAACCTTTGCTTTACGATTCGAGGTAAGGCTTAGGCTAATTAGGGTGTTACACATAGCAATAATTTGCTCTAGACATGAAGAAAGATGTTTGGTTATATCCCGAGTATGCATCCATGAACGACAAGTATTGATAACCCGAGTTGGAATCTACTCGGGTATCAATATTTGGAAGTGGATATGGGTCTTTTGGACATGCCTTGTTTAGGTCAGTGTAGCCGGATATTTGACCTCTCTGATGAAGCTGGCTTCTAGGAGGGCTTTTATTTGCTCTTCGACCACTTGGGCCCATTCAGTTCCGAGCTTCCGTCTTCTCTGTTGAACAGGTTGCGATTCAGGGTATACTGACAGCCTGTGCGCCATGAGCTCGAGATCTATCCCGGGCATATCGGAGGCTTTCCAGGCAAAGAGGTTAGAATTCTTTTGTAGGAGTCTTATCAGCTTCTTCTTTAAGTTTTCTTCCAAATTGACTCCTATATTGGTATTTTTTCCGTCCTCTTGCCTGATCTGCAACTCTTCAGTCTTCCCTCCGGGTTGTAGTCGCAGCTCTTCTTTAATTCGAGCTCCTTCGAGTTCAATGGTGTTGACCTCTTTGCCTTTTTCTCTCAGGTTTAGGCTTTCATTGTAGCACATTCACGCCAACTTCTAATCTCCCCTGATGGTTGCAATTCCTTCTAGTGTTGGGAATTTCAAGCACAGATGAAGGGTGGATACCACTGCTCTCAGCCGATTGAGGGTTGTTCTACCTATTAAGGCATTATAGGCCGAACCTACATCAACAACTATGAGGTCGATACTTAGAGTTTTGGACTTTATCCCCTTTCCAAAAGTTGTATGTAGGGGTATGAATCCTAGTGGTTTTATGAGTGTGTCCCCCAGTCCGTATAAGGTATCGGGGTATGCCCTTAGCTCCTTTTCATCCACTCCCAGCTTATCAAATGCTGGTTTGAACAGGATATTTGCCGTGCTCCCTTGATCCACCAAGGTTCTGTGTAGATGGGCATTGGTGAGAATCATGGTAATTACCACCAGATCGTCATGTCCAGGGGCAATACCTTGTCCGTCTTCTTTAGTGAAACTGATTGTTGGAAGGTCGGGTAGCTCTCCTCCGACCTGGTAGACATCTTTCAGGTGCCTTTTATGAGATGACTTCGTGAGACCTCCTTCTGCTATATGTCGCTCCGGGGTCTGTGGCGGGTCCCTCCGATCTACCTCATCTCTTTTTCTTTTCCCATGATTGTCAGACCTTTCCATGAGATATCTATCAAGCCGGCCTTCTCTGACCAGCTTTTCTATCACATTTTTTAGGTCGTAACAGTCATTTCTTGAATGCCCATATATTTTATGGTGTTCACAGTATTCACTACGACTTTCCCCTTTCTTATTCTTGATGGGCCTAGGGGGAGGTAACTTTTCGATATGGCAAATTTCCCTGTAAATGTCGACTAGGAAAACTCGTAGAGGAGTATACGAGTGATATCTCCTGGGCCTTTCAGGCCCGACTTCTTCTTTTTTCTTAGGCTCCCTCTCCTTATCCCTTGTCGGGTGAGATTTCCCAGGTCACCAGCTAGGTTCTCGTAGCTTGGCATTTTCCTCCATATTGATGCACTTCTCAACTCTTTCTTGTACATCACGTAAAGAATCGGGTGCCTTTTCGATATGGACTGAGAGAATGGGCCTTTTTGGAGTCCATTTACTAGTCCTATAATTACTGCCTCTGTAGGCAGATCTTGAATTTCCAAGCACACCTTGTTGAACCTCTCCATGTAGTCCCTCAGAGGTTCTCCGACCTCCTGCTTTACTCCCAGGAGGCTAGGCGCGTGCTTGACTTTGTCCTTTTGAATTGAAAATCGCATAAGGAACTTACGTGAGAGATCGTCGAAACTGGAGACCGACCTTGGGGGGAGACCATCGAACCACTTCATCATTGCCTTCGTAAGGGTTGTCGGAAAGGCTTTGCAGCGCGTAACATCAGAGGCGTCGGCTAAATACATCCGGCTTTTGAAATTTCTCAAATGATGCTTTGGATCGGTGGTCCGTCGTATAAATCCATGTCAGGACTTTTAAAGTTCCTTGGAACCTTTGCCCTCATGATGTCTTCATTAAATGGATCTTCTCCCCCAAGGGAGATTCCTCTCAGTCACTAAGGGAGCTCTTACCTCGGATGTTGGATTTTACTCTCGAGAGCTTTTCTTCCAGCTCTTTCGTCGTTCAATTTCTTTCCTTAGGTTTCTCTCCGCTTCTCTCTGTCGCTCCAGTTCTTGCTCCAGTTGTTCTAACCGTCCCTGGTGGCCGTGAAGCAGCCCTAGGAGGTCGGCTGCGTGAGGTTGTCCCCCTTTTTCTAGTTCGTGCGCTTTAGATGGGTTTCCCTTTGGATCTTTCACCCTTGAAGGGCCTTCTCTGTGCTGGTTAGCCGCTCCTTGCAGAGTAACTATGGCTCTGTCATTGTTACCAGTGTCCTAATTTTCTTGCTCAGATTTAGACGCAGTGTTTCCGTCCTCGTTTAGGTCGTCCATCATCATGCGTTGATCTCCCAGGCCCACGGCAACGGCGCCAATGTTACGTGGGTAACCTGAAATAGGTGGATCAGGCTTGAAGGATTAGCCCAAGCGTTAATGGAAGGTGGTCTCCGATTTGTTCGCGTTCGAGAGCCACCATCCGAGTTGCGTATTTGGAGAATGGGGGTGGTACCTGCAAAGGCACTCTGATACCTAAGTTAGCAAGGGGGTAAGCAGGTTTAGAATGTATTGGAACTTAAAGATACCTGAGGAGTGTCAGTGTATATATAGTGGTGATCCAATAATCACCATTGGAGTAGCTCCACTTCTGAAGGTGGATAACCGTCCTTTTATCTTATGGTTGTTGAGATATCACTCCTAGAAGTGGGTTGAGAGATTTTAGGGACAGTTACTTATTTGAATAAATGTTCTTTGCCAGCTATCTATCGAGCCCGACCTCTTTGGGGAGGAGTCCATGTCGAGCCCGACCTCTTTAGAAGAGGTCGAGCAGTTGGTGAAGGTTAATCTTTGGATTGGGCCTTTTTGGCTTATTTGGGCTTGAACTATAGTATTGGGATAGGGTATGAACAAGAATTATAAAAAAATGATAGTATATAATATGATGAGATGATATAATCAAAATAAAAATTAATTATTTTAAAATAATAATAAAATAAAAAATAATTAAAGATGTTTAATATAAAATTAAAGAAATAATTTTTTTATCTATTAAAATTATGCATAAAGATAAAAAGTGTTTTAAATATAATTATATATCATAAATAATTTAAAATATTTTATTTTTTATAATTTATTTTTATTTATTAATATTAAATTTATAATTTTAAAAATAAAGATATAAAAATAACTTTTTTAACTCAATAAAAAAAGCGGCCATTTGAGCCGCTAGTTCTAATAAATACGTAATAGGCGCTATTTTAATTTTCATCAGTTACCAGATACCTTAATCTCCATCTTCAATCAAAATAAGCACTTTTCCTAGATTTTATTTTATATATTTATAATAATGGAAAAAAGATTTGCCATTAGACAATCATATTTTATTTTTATACTAAATCTTATTGCAATATATACCAAATCTTACTTTTAGAAGCGTATACAATTGCCCCTTTTTTTTTTTTTGCAACTACGTCTAATCCACCTCCAAGGAGTTATAGCTAAAATAGTATAATTTTTTTTATATTTATCTAAGAGATTATGAGTTTAAGTCTCACTATTTTTAGTAAAAAAAATTACCTATTGATCCGTCACCTTATAACTCAGTCTTTATTATGCATTATGAATTATAACTCGGCGTTAACTATCATTCATTCTTTTGTTTGTAACTGACACTTTCATTACCGACTTAATGACCATCATTTCTATCTTAATGACCAAACGGTCATAACATCAATTCTATTCATCAATTTTATGCCTATAAAAAGAACATTCTATATCTAATCTCAATAATACATTCTATATTCATAGAATTATTATAAACACAACATAACACGTGGTAACTTTCATTTCATGTCTTACATTCTATATTCATAGAATTATTCTTATACCTCTTAAACACTTACTGACTTGAGCGTCAGAGTGTCTTTTGCAGGTACCCACCCCCTTGTTCTCTCATTGCCGACGTATAACTCATCTCGACGAGAAGTTTGAAGACATTCATCGACGGGCGAGCTACACACTGGTCAACCTCAGTAAGAACAATTGGCGCCGTCTGTGGAGACGAGTAAAATAATTCCTACTCCCCTTAGGTTCATAAAATTTGATTTACATTCAAATTTTTGAACCAATCTCAACAATCTTCTTTAAGATTTTATTTAATACCTCTTATCAAATTTTAATCTATCGTAACTTTTTATAAGATTTCTATTTTATACCTTCAAATTGCTTCACTTTTACGTATCGTAATATTTTACATCTTATAATCGATCAATTAACCAATCCGAGAATAAACTTGGCTTTCAATCAATCCGAGAACAAACTCGGTTTTCAATCAAATCGAGCACAAATTCACTTATCAATTTTGCTTTCTTTTTCAAAGTTCTCTACTTACACAAGTAAAATTATATATTTTATTCAACATACTTTTGCATTTATATTTTGTGTAACTAATATTTATTGATTTATTAGTTATATTCAAACCTCAATATATGTCCTATACAATAATGACATATAACAACCATGTCAATTACGTTTTTATTTCATTATGTACTATATTATTATTGCTTAGTGATTTCATTTATACAATTAAATGATAGTAATGATGAGTTCAAATCTTAAAATTGGATTCCATCCAAAATTAATTGTATATCAATTGTATATAACTGTCATACTATTCACTTTATGCTATTAAATTTTATATTGCTAGCTATATGATTAGTGCAAAAAGTTAAGCAAAAAAAAATTACAAATATGCAAATTTATTATTTTTGCACAACAAATATACCTCATAGCTAAACAAAATTTATTATATCATTAAATGACTAATTATTTTATTGCTTTATTATCAAATTAAAGCATGTTCTACAAAACAAAATTCAGATATTCACATTTGGTATGTATGACATTCATATATGTCGTCTTCTTCTCTACAATTATCAACTTTCAAGGTATATTTTTTTTTACTTTGAACTATTTTACTTTTACAATATATATTATTCAATATATGTTGCGACTTTATACCTATTCATTTTCTCAATTTATCTTATTCATGTCAAACCTTCACTATAAATTGTAAATATTCAATAACTAATTGCTTTGAGCGAGAAATTTATCAATAAGTTGTTGTGGGCTGGAAAAATTCCCAAGACAATTAACCATTATATCCTCGGATCATACAATCGATTTCGTCAATGGATATCTATCTCTGAACTTTTCCGTTCATATACAATCAAATGCCGACATTATCACTCAATTATCTTGCTTTAAGCGGAAAAGTATCCCCACACAACTATCTTGATTGAATGACTCTTATCACTCAATTATTTTTGAATAAGTGCCGACATAATAACCCGATTAAGCTTGGGGGCTCACCATATCATTATTCACTTATCTTTTAACCGAGTTATAACTCATTTTATTTTCTAAGCTTAGCCTGGATCATATGATCGGCGGACAAAGCTTGGGGGCTGTGATCCGTCACCTTATAACTCAGTCTTTATTATGCATTATGAATTATAACTCGGCGTTAACTATCATTCATTCTTTTGTTTGTAACTGACACCTTCATTACCGACTTAATGACCATCATTTCTATCTTAATGACCAAACGGTCATAACATCAATTCTATTCATCAATTTTATGCCTATAAAAAGAACATTCTATATCTAATCTCAATAATACATTCTATATTCATAGAATTATTATAAACACAACATAACACGTGATAACTTTCATTTCATGTCTTACATTCTATATTCATAGAATTATTCTTATACCTCTTAAACACTTACTGACTTGAGCGTCAGAGTGTTTTTTGCAGGTACCCACCCCTTGTTCTCTCATTGCCGACGTATAACTCATCCCGACGAGAAGTTTGAAGACATTCATCGACGGGCGAGCTATACACTGGTCAACCTCAGCAAGAACACCTATAATCCACTAATAAGTTATAGCTCAAATGGCAGTTTTTTTAAAACTTAACCTTACCCTATTCGCAGATCTCTCAATCCTAATCCTACCCACACTCTAAAATTCTTAACTCTATCCTACTCGACCCTATCTGCAGAAAAAAAAATAAATATAAAATTCAATCATTTCATATTTTATACAAATTAATAAAATAAAAATAAAAAATAAGTTTAAATTAAAATTAAAAACAATAAAATCTTTAAAAAATCTAACATAAAATTACAAATAGCATGATCATCAAGTTTTTAATAAAATTAAAATAACGAATAAAAATAAATGTCTTGTCACTCTTCTTCTAACTTCAAGTTCTTATAACATTACTGTTTAAATAACAAACATACTAAATTAGTAATTTAAATGATTAGCTTAGTGGTTACTCTGAGTTTTTACAAGAAAAAAGTCGTGGGTTCACTTGTATACCCTGAACCTACACCCGACCCTATCTGCAAGCAAACTGGCACTGCACCTTACCCTACCTGCAGCGGGTCGAGTAGGCAACCCTACCTATAGTAGGTCGAATAGGCAATCCTACCCGATCGAGTTGAGTCAGCCAAAGTGATATGGGTTGAACTTGCTACCCCGTCCCGCCAAAGAACGGAGTGGCAAGTTAGCGGACCGGCCCGTCTTCTCTTTCTTTTTTTAAATAACTTATATTAAATATAACACAGTCTAGCATTCGAAATCAAATTCAGAAGACAAATAAAATAAAAAATAATGAACTAAAATAGAAAAAAAAAAGAATTAATGATAAGCAAAAAAATTAAGGACAAATTAGCACCTATAATGGAATCAAACATTCCACAACAGAATTAGTTTAGTAATATTTTAATAATAACAAAAATAATTTTTAACCAGATGAATCTGAAAAACTGTTGAGTGAAAAACTGTTGATTGAGGGGTTGGCCGGTTGGGAGAGCGCTATCGCAGCTGGACGTGATTAATGGCTGAGTTGAGACACAAAGGTCGTTGGTGCACATTGATCAAGGGAGGAGGAGAGAAACAATTGGACGGAGGGAGATCGTCGCTGCCGGTGCTTGCTAGACTGGGAGAGAGCGCCTTTGGCCTTCGGCCTTTGGCTTCGCAGTGACTTGTGAGGGAGAGAGAGAGAGAGGCGAGGCTGGGACGGAGAGAGACACAAGGACGCTGACAGGCTACGAGATAGAAAGCTGAGTCATCATTGCCGCAGTGATTCCGATGCATTCTGGGTTCTGGGCGACTTCGATCCAAGAGAGAGAGGGGGAAAGGTCGTTGAGTGTGCCACTGGTGATCTGTACCGCTGCATTGCTACCTGTGACTACGAGAGAGAGAGAAAAAGAGGGAAGGTCGAAGACTCGTCGACGTGAAGACTGAAGAGGGCAAGAGGAGGGAGGCTCTGACTCTGCCTCTGTGTGTGTTGGCCGTGGGAAAGTGGTGTAAAGAGAAACCCTAATCATATAATGATATATTTATATGAGTGAACAAAAGTTTAAAATACCCTTAAAAAAAATTATCATCCCGCTGGGCTAGCCTACCCTGCTCTGCTAAAGTTCGTTAGTTTGACGTTTTGATGATTTGACCTGGTGGATTCGGCCCATTTTACCACCGTTATATATAATATGTTAAGAATACGAATAGGATAGGATAGAGAATATTCACACCCGACCCTGCCCGCAAGTAAATTCTATCCACATCCTATCCTACCCGTAGTGAGTCAAAAAGACAATTCTATCCAATCAAATTAAGTCAGGTTGAATACTTGCAGATAAGGTACATGTTGTTAGTCTTGGTATCAACATTTTGATACATGATACATTGATTATAGAAGTAGAAAAACATAAATAATACATGTTTTAAATAGGTGAACCAGTTCTAATGTGAAGAATGCTTCAATTTTTCATATGGTAATCTACAATGGAAAGCCAAATATTAAACTTTGAAGAAAAATCATTCTTGTGGAATTATTAGTAGATAATATAAATAAAAAATAAAAATAATAGTTAGTTGACACATATATCCACATAATTTAAGACTTAGCTATACAGATAATGCTCTAGTTGGCAGTTCAACTATGTTCTTTAACTTAGAAAGATTATGTATAGTTTAATATAGAAAGAAAACTAAATAAATTTAGTTATTTTTTATCAACCATATATTATATAATTATCATCTCTTTTTAAGTAAGCTTTCTTCTCCAAATAAACTTATGTCTCTCTTTATTTTTGTAGTTCTGTTTGAATTTGAAGGCAGTTAGAAAATGCTTCTTAGAAAGAGCTTAGCACACACATACCTTCATTCAGTTAATACTTACAGGATATCATTAATTTCATGGATTCTGACAACAATAACAAGCAAATTTAGAATCGTTCCCTGCACTACACATGTATATATGTATATATAATATATAGTATGTATTGAATGAGTTTGCAACTTATATACATTCCAGAGAAAACCACGTTTGCAAAGGTTCAAATTAAAATCTGACCATCACGAAACAGATCTCATTATAGCTATCTGTGCAATATCATATATAAAATTAATTTACTCAAGAATTGGATGAAACTCAAAAACTTGG
>NC_029791.2:12672368-12673202 GCF_000816755.2 Arachis ipaensis | reverse complement strand
GTTATCCCAAATATCCATGAAGTAAAAGCAATGAGTAAATGGTACACAACAAAGTTCCAGCATGGTACAGACATAAACACATAGCTGATGAGCTTTTGCAGGCTGAGTGTTTTATTTGTAGTACAAATAAATCAGATCACACCGCACAGCAGCAGATGAAAGGACACAAATAATAATCCATACCTCAAAATGCCACAACATTCACCATTATTAATTAAATTAAATCATTCAATGGCATGCATCAATCTTTATAACAATGAATAGTATCACAAAAATTATATAACTCTGTTTCCAGATGGTTTATTTAGGGCTCCCAATAATAATTGTTCTAGTAATAGAAAGCATTTAACTACTGATTAAAGAATAACCTTTTAATTGCTCCAAGCTGGTGGTAGTAGTAGTCATAGCCATTTATTGCCGCTGCAGCATCATCAAGATTCTCATATCTATGAAGTTAATTAAGCAAAATTAAAGGCAAGGCACGCAGTAATCAACTAAAGCTATGTGAATCTTGATGATGCTCCATCGGCAAACAGTGACTGGTTTCTTGATGCAAAAGAGAGCAATCATCATCAGCCCTAACCCTAGTTAAATTAAGAGCTGAAAAGGATCGAAGAAGATAGAAGCGAAGCAAGGAAGGGTTAAGATAGAGGTGAAAAAGAAAGAAGGCATAAAGGGTGTATATATAGATAGAGGAAATAATGATAGTGTGTGAGTGAGGCTTATAGTAAGATCTGACAGTTAATTATTTAACTTACCGAATAATAATAAGGGAAGTTGTTGCGTCTTCAAATGAAGATAAGAAAGTGTTTTAATTTCTTTCTTTCTCTTTCC
>NC_029791.2:12669704-12672075 GCF_000816755.2 Arachis ipaensis | reverse complement strand
TCACAAAATAGTTATAAAAAGTAGTTTGTTTTTGTGATCAAAATTAAATTAAAATTAAAATTTATTTTTCTAAATTTTATATACTATTATTATTATTCAATTCGGTTAATTAGCTTATCGATCTATGGTCCCTCATCGACATACATCCATTACTCCTGCTCTCATGTTTTTAATCACTCAATTAATTAACTAATTAATTAATCTATTTGTTGCTCTACTCAGCCAATTTCCCTCATTAAGCTTTGTTCTTTAGTGTAACGTAACGGCCATATAAACACTGTTTAATTTAGACTTTAATTTCTTTACCAAGGAAATAATGTAGATATTGTCAGCATTGATGCTCTTGTTGTCTAGTTGTTTTTCAAATCATCTTTGTGCCAGGTTGCCAAATTAAAATATGAATACATAAGTTCTCCATATATAATAACAATAATTATTATTAGAAGACCAATTTTTTTTTTAAGTTCTCCATATATAATAACAATAATTATTATTAGAAGACCAATTTTTTTTTTTTAGTATGATAATACATATAACATTATTTTGTACTTATTTAAAAGGCCAACAATTTATTTGCAGTTTTTTTATCTTATCCAACTCTAAGTAAATTGGATTTTGGAAAATATTAGGAGGCCAACATTTTTAGTAAAAAAATTTGAAAAATTGATTAATATTAACTCAAATGTAAGACAAATCACATATCATTATTTTTAATTTCGAATGTATTCCTGGTCACGTTCATTCTACTAATCACTGTAATTGTATGATTTGCAGCTCTATTATCTTCGTCCTTTTAAGAGCACATATTATAGGAGGACTTTATTTGCAAATAATTCTTGAATTAATTAATTTTTTTTTGTGTGTAGATTTTAATTTTTTTTTTAAAAGAAAATTCTATACACATACATTTATTTTTGAGAAATGCTATTGATCTAGTATAATGCATAAGTGTAGTCCTTTATCTTAGTAGTCGTTAGTTGTCCCTTTGTTTTAGTTTTGCTTTTTGGTTGAGTAGTGGCCATATTCTAGTATTAGATGTAGTTTTATTCTTTGAATGTGAAAAGAGTTTGATGGAGTATTAGCTTTAACTTTGATTTATATTTGAGATTCCATATTCGTTTTGAAATATATTTTGTATCTTTTATGCTCTTATTTATTTTTCCTCCAAAAAAAACATTTTTTGTAAAAATGAATAAATAGAAAGTTTAATTTTGATGTATTGACTATCTAAAACGTTTTACACAGTAGTCAAATCACATGTTTTTTTAAATAATCATTCAGACGGTCAATATAAAAAGCAATTATTTTTATTGACGTGATAATAGATAATTTGATGCGCATATAAAACTACAATACTTTTATACTAACAATACATTAAAATTAAATTCATATATAAAACACAATTTTTCATATTATTTTTCATTAATTATTAAAAATAATTTTATTAAAATGCGTACAAAATAATAGATAAAAATATTTATAAATATATGATAATTAATTTTTGATACAAATGTAATAATTTTTAAAAGCAAAAGACCTTAGCTTTGTTTGGACCATGCTTGTATAGGACCAAATATATATGCACATAGATATGGCGCCTCCGGCCTCTACTCTCCCCTCTCCCACATATAGTAACATTTGAAGGTGAAGACTCAAGTGGAATTAATTTCTCTTAAAGTTGATAGTTGAGAATAGTTAAATAATTTGACTGATTTGACTAAATTTTTATCTGAAAACTCTCAGTTATCAATTTCACATAAAGTTGACCGCACCTGAATTTCTATCTATCAAGATTCATATAACAATTGTTCATCAAATTAATTAAAACATTCAAATATGACTTGATGACCTACAAAAGGCACAATTCACTAGTAATGGCTTTTAATCTTAACCTCGTTATACCTAATAATGACGAATAAAAAAATGAAAGAAAAGTGTCCCTAAGAAAATGGCTAAAGAGTTGCACACAGTGGGTATTATAATGCAATGAAGATCTTGAGAGAATCTCTCTTTTATATGCCTATGCTTGCTTCTTAGCTTCAACACGCAACGAAATGCCGCACTAGCCGCTCTAAATCAAACATCTAGTAAAGGTTTTATCCATCTTATCGTTCATTCATTCTTCAGTCTTGATTTGAAATTTTATCTCCTTGGTATTACGATTTTGGTAATACTACGAAACCCTGTGCAATGCACTATAAGTGGAATTGGAAAGGCAATTGGCCTTTGGCTTGTTAATTAGTCAAAATAAAACTCAAAGCCCAATGGAAATGGGAGAAGTGCAAGAATGTGCCCTTAGGTCAGATTGAGATGTTGCATGCGGCACAAATTTTGGTAGCAAAATTAATAACAAGGATTTAGCACCCATGTT
>NC_029791.2:12662108-12669667 GCF_000816755.2 Arachis ipaensis | reverse complement strand
ATTTTTAAGACATATATTAACTAAACACTAATAACAAAAGAGTAATAAAATGAGAGACGATGTGACTGAATTCATTGATGTGGCTGCAGACAGCTATAAAAGGATCGGCGTTGAACACGGAGAAGTGGATCACACAAAATCATGATCTTCCTCGGACCAACTTTTTTTCATCTATTTAATTGCTTTTTCTCTTTTCATCGTACTATGTTTTTCGTTTTTCTCTTGGCTTCAACTTTAACACTTTTCAAGTGGTGCTTAAATACCCTTTAAAAAAACCGTAGGGTTAGCTATGCTTTAAATTTAAAACATGTTTGGTTGTACTTTCAATTTCATTAGAAGTAATTTTTAGGCATCCTACATTAAAATTTATGCTTGGGCAAATGAATAATTATTAATATCATTTCTATTTTTTCATTATATTGTCAACGTTTTAAAATTCCTACTGTTAACTCGATCACAAATTACTAATAAAAGAGGTGATATATGATAAATGTTGCTAATAATTTCTCTGATAGTAGTATCGTAGAAGTATCCTAAAACATTTTAGATACATTAAAAAAAATTAATTTATAAAAAAATTACGATATTATGTTCTTTTTAACCTCACATCATCATCATCATTATCATGAAGGTCTTATATCATATGTAAAACCATTTTTTTCTCTGTTAAATTGTAAAAAAAATAACTAACAAATTATAGTTCAAATGACATAATCTACTCATTTTTACTTAGAGGTCTCGAATTTAAATCTCATTTCTAACTTAAAAAAAATTATAAAGGATAGAAGTTAAGAAGATATTCATTCTTCATTAGTATTTTTTAGGGATAAAACATAAGATAGATAACTTTGAATTATTTTTAAATGTTTGGGACGCAAATATGAAAAAAATATTAGGAACAATTTTGATATATATATCTTAAATAATTGGGACAAATAATATTTTATTTTTTAATTTATATTTTATAATCAAATTTTACAATAAATAAACAATATAATGAAATTAAACTCGTATTATAATCAAATTACAATTAGATGTACATTGGCCTTTCCTTCAACCTCAAGTTGGCGGTTCCACAAATGCTTTTTATCATATCAATACTTTTACCTATAATAACGAGTAAATGTAAATTAACGAGTAAAAATGAAACAAAGTAAATCGGCGTTGGATCAATTTGTCAATCTCAACGTGAATTCTTATGACCTCTCCTTTAATGATTGACTGAGTTAGGAGGCCATTATCTCTATCATTCGTTCTAAAAGTACTCATCAAGAAGCAGAAACCTCAAAAATTTATTTCAGTTACAGAAATGTTCTTCCTCAATACGCTAGCAGTGGCTCCGAATTTAAAATAAAACACCTTCTTCTACAATTATTACGCTAGTAGTGACTGCAAAATTGAGGTAGAAAGATATTGTTTCTTATTTTGCAGGCATAAATACAAAATTGTGAGATAATATATGTCGCACACATTTTGAATACGACACTCATCGATACTTGTTCGACACACGTGTTTTTTGTGTTTAACTATGTCTTAATAAAAAATAAAATATTTTTTACCGGACACTTAGACATACCTAAATACTATCATGTCTCAGACTCTCAGCGTGCACAGTTTTATTATTAACATGTATTTTTAAAATGAATTTAAAAATAGTATATATTATTATTTATTAAAATAAAAAATATTTTAAATATTTTATATAATAAAAAAATATTAAAAATAATTAAAAATTAATTTATATTTTAATATCAATAAAATATCAAAATATTATTATAATTTATCTAATAAATAATTTATATTTTATATATACGTCGTATTTTGATATGTTATAAGAATTTAAAATTTATGTATCTTCATCTTTCATATTACATCGTATCTTGATTAGTTTCTGTGCATTATAGGTTTTACATATTTGACAAAAGAATGTACAATTAGCTTTCACTGTACTATCTACATTTTTTTTTATTTTTGGACACATTATGATATACAAATTTTTTAGGTCTAATAGCCCTGTTATGATCTACAATTTTATTACTCACAAATTCACAATTAAAATTGTATTTTCATAAAAAAGGTTTTTGGTCTCCCACAGTTGAAAATTTCTAAGAATGTGTTTAGATTTAGAAAATTATGAAGACTCATGCACACTTTTTTATATAAAGTTAATAAATAGATGAGAATTGTTAGATAATAATTTAATCAAATATATTAAATTTTATAATAATTCTCAACTAATAACTTTACATGAAAATAACTGCATAGCGAACTTTATGATGAGTACGGCACATTATATATACTGGTGGGACCATTTTTTTCTCTTTCTTCTTCTATTCTCTCTTCCAAATTTTCTCTGTTACTTTTTTCTACCTTTTCGACATCTGTGAAGTTTAGTGTGGGCAATTTTCTCAGTTCCAAATTAGTAAATAATAGTCTATTTTTTTAATCTTAATTAGAATTATTTGATTTACGGTTTACATGTTAGATAAAATTATTAGGTATAAATCATTTGCAGGTTAGAATAACAGATTTATTGTTTACATGTTAGTTAGTTAGACGTACTTTTAAGTGTTGTTATGTTATGTGGATCATGTTATGTCACCGTCTTTTAGTATAGTGGCTATCTATGAACATATTAAAGAATATAGAAAAGTATATTATTAGATAATTTAGTCAGAGGTATTAGATTGCGTTGTGAATTAGAAGGTAATTAGTTGAATAATCAATTAAATTTAGGGTTAAGCTTAAAGTTAGTAGGTTTATAAGGTATTTTTCATTTAGTTTATTTTTTAATAATCTAGTGTGTGATTTTATTTTACTAGATTGTGTTTCGATGGAGCCACAGTTATTGGGTTATGAGCATGAGATGTATAGATTGGATCACGCTGAGCACATCGCTGGGAGGTTTGATCGAGTGGTATGATTTTTTAACCTTTTTTTTATGTTATTGTATTGAATAAAAAGTGAACTTGCTATTGTATTTATTCACGGTACCTTCTTTTATTAATTTTTTTTCCGTTTGGTAGGCGCCTTGGATCTTGCGCACCAGACGGAATTTGATGACACGGCCGCTGGAGCAGATTAGGCCAGTACGTCGCATATATGGTCGAGTTCGAGCATGATTAGTCTCTTGCCTCGGCGTTCATAGAGAGGTAGAGGCTTGAGTCCTACACATTTCATTTACCGTATGAGGAGATGACTATCACCCTACAGGACGTGGCCTATCAGTTGGGACTCAAGATTGACAATGATCCTGTGAGTGGATGCATAGGTGGGTGGGAGCAGCACCACCAGGGATGGACTATTAAGGAGTTATGTGAGCAGATACTGGGTGTTGTTCCCGGCCCAAAGGACAGACAGTCTCAGACGAAGTGGACTATGAAGCTCACTTGGTTCCACAACACGGTTTGTGGAGAGTTAGAGCAGGATGCCACAGAAGAGCGCCTGATGAGATATACGAGAGGATACATCATGCAGTTGATAGGTGGTATCCTCTTCCCCGATGCATCTGACTCTCGGGTGCATTTCAGGCGGCTTCCTCTGCTGGAGAACCTTGATGCGTGTGACCGGTTGTCGTAGAGTTTGAATGTGCTGGCATGGTTGTACCGCCAGATGTGCTGGGCCACAGAGCATGGTCAGCGCAACTTGGGAGGATGTGTCAGCTTGATGCTTTCTTGGGCCTACCACCGTATTCCGTTAGTACGGCCCGATGGGTTTGACGCTCGTCGCTTTCCCCTGGTCGAGAGGTATTATAAACACTTACCAAAGTTATTCAACTCATTATTAACTTTATTATTAGTAATGAAGGATAAAATATTATTGTTGTTTGTTGTGTTGGTGGGTTCAGTACCGGCCGAACATTGCCACAGGCGAGAGCAGGCTGAGGCAGTACAGGTGTACGCTGACCGGGATTGGGATGCTGAATGTAAGTGATTAATATTTAGTTAACTATTGTACCTGTTTCATATGATTATCTAAATTTTGTCGTGCATTTGTGTTCTGTGAACAGGTTGAGTGGACTCTATATGTTGACCCGCAGCTGGTTGGGCTTGTTCCACCGGCGATAGCAGAGGCGGATGCCTCGGCGACGGTTGTATGTCCACTGTTGTGCTTAGCTATCATCGAGTAGCATCAGGTGGACCGGGTAGTACGTCAGTTCGGTGGCCTGCAGCTCTTCCCACTAGGCCACTGAACATTTGCGCTCATCAAGCAGCACATGATAACTCTGTTGCCTAGATCCCGGAACTGCCGCTAACTCTTCAACCGTGAAGTTTGTCCTGAACCGATCAAACTGGTAAACATTCATAGTGTTCACGTACTTTGAGTTGAATTATGTGGCCTTCATCAATGTCTGTGAGAATTCAGCACCGACCTGAAGTTGGGCCAGTGCCTCAGAACCCTTCCTTGCAAAAATTTCACCCAAACGAAAATAACTTGACTTAACAAGAGCCGTCATTGACAAATTACGGGAACCCTTCATAACAGCATTAATGCACTTGGAAATATTGGCCGTCATATGACCAAATCGACGTCCCTCATCAGCATACTGTGCCCACTGTGATCGTGACATTTCTTCAAGCCAGTTTGTAATAGCTACGTTTTCTCCCCTCAGTCGGCCATAATAATAAGCGTACTCACGATGCGACTTCGAGTACGCTGCATTAATAAGAACCTTCTTCAAGTCTTTGTTCCTAAAGTGGGTCATGAATTTGGCTGTAATGTGTCTTGTACAAAACGCTTGGAAGGCATGAGGTGGTTTCCATAAACTCCCTTCGTCATTTAGTGCTCCATCAATGGACTTGTGTCTGTCTGAAATCACTAACACTCCTGGTTGTGGTGTAACATGCTCCCGTAAGTATGAAAGAAAGAACGATCACGTCTCATTTGTCTCACCCTCAACAACTGCGAATGCAACGGGCAGAATGTTTGAATTGCTGTCTTGCGCTATGGCCATTAACAAAGTTCCACCGTATTTACCATATAGGTGGGTACCATCAATAGAGATAAGTGGCTTGCAATGCTTGAAGGCTTCAACACATGGTGGAAACGTCCAAAAGACCCGATGAAACATCACAGTGTCGGTGGAGGCAGGCCAGGGCTGTGTCACTAGTTACACCCAAGTACCTAAATGGACATACATTAATCGGCTTTTTGTAGACGGCTGAAGTATTTAATAGCGAATAATTAAACCGGAAATAAATCTTACCTGGCAAGTACATCTGCATAGCAAATAACCAACGAGGAAGCTCGTTGTATGACTCCTCCCAATCACCATATATTCTAGCAATGACTCTCTGTTTTGCAAGCCAAACCTTTCTGTACAACGCCTTGTAACCAAAGTGATTCTCTACATCTCCATGTAGAACCCTGATGCTGATTGTTGGATCGGCCTTGACTATTGTAAAAACGTGTTGTGCAATCACTTTCAAATCCAACCTACGATGATCTTGCCCCATGGAAGTTTGCATACAAGTATGAGGACCAGTGTATCTCCTAACTTCCCACCTTTCTTGCTTTCGGCGATATGATATAAGTATGCTCCCATTACAACCGGGTCCGAACTGGATACATCGTGCATTGTACCTCCAATGGTCACTCTCTACTATCTTGTACTCCGCAACCCTCCTGATGTTGTACTGCTTAACTGCCAACATGACTTCTTCCTTGTTCCCAAATTGTTGTCCAACCTCAAACTCATTGCTTGGGTCTTCTTCAGGACCTCCTTGGATAAACGACCAATCCGAAGTTATTGCATCGAGACTCAACCTAGTGAAATGATCTGGCCAGTCATATAGTCGAGAAATGGCAGGCTGTGTCAGAGCAATCTATGTGTCACCGTATTAGCTCATCTCCTCTTCCATGTCACCATCATCAGGGATTTCGGGTGGTTCTTCGTCAGCATCGTCTCCATCATCGGGGTTGACTTCATACTGCTCCATCATCGGATCTCTGATAGCAGAACCATCATGACTTTCAAAACCTTCGTCCATTAAGTCAACGTTACGAACTTCAACATTAGACCCCTCCTGACTACCCTCAGGTGGCATATTTAGATCCACCATGGTCCTTCTGATAGTTCGTCTAACAACTCCACTCGTCGGACTATCATCGACAGTATCTACAGATGATCCTCGGCCACCAAAGTCAACAAGAAACACGGATAATTCCAACAAATGAATATTGGCCCATCGGTTGTGCCACGACCTTATAAGCGTACGTTCTCGTCGTCGCGCAACCTGTACCTAATTCAAAACAATAGAAATATCGCTCACAACGATGGTCTGATAAATATACTAGTAACAGAGACAAAGACAACACAACTATAATATACCTTTTACAAAATAAATTGCCATCTAACTCGGTCGGATATCTGTAGTAAATTTTTTTCACCCTTTTAGATTCCTGCTATTCGAGGGCATGCAATATCAAATTCTTCAAGGCTGTTAAACTGTTGACTTCCAGTGTCATATACATAATTATCGGTTGGCCCGATTTAGAAACAATTGAACCTTCTTCATTATACACTATTTCACCATTGTAATGAATGGATAACAATGGATTTCCTGACATCGTAGCAATAATGTTAACAGTAAAGAAGAAAGTAATTAGAGAAATTATTGCTGCTTGATATCCTACAGACTTGCTTTTATCTCCAAACTCATCATAGAGTTCGCCCGGGGTGCGACGAACTTGCTCTTAATACCCAAAAAAAAAAAAATCGTATCCTTGAAAATAAAGCTGAAAAATCTTTTCTGGAGAAATAATTAATTTTTTTATTTTACAAATTAAAAAAATCCTCTTAACTGACCATCCTCTCAAACTTTACCTTTTGATCCATGGCCACCACGAGCATTATATTGATCTGACCATTTTCACCACTAAGGCTTCTCCCTAGTCGTACAATGTTTATCCTTGTCATGGATGTTATGGATTTTTCCATCTTTGAAACAAGGAATCAGTTTATGGAGAATAGAGAAGTTAGAGGCATGCTTATATAGAAAGCATTTGATGTTGGTGAGGGAGTAGTTTGAAGGGGCCTAGAAATAGTGTTGGAGATAAAGAGCAAGAGTGGAAGGAAGAAAAAAGACAAAAATAATATTGGAAATGGGTGCTAAAAGAAGAAAGAAAAAAAAAGTAAAGTAATTAAAATAACAAAATTATTTACCTTTTGTTTTCAAAATTTTCAAGAATTTTAAAAATGAAAATAATCAACCAAACAAACTTTTTCATTGTTTTCTATTAACAGAAAACATATAAACTAAACACATCTTATATTTGACATATAAGACATGAATATAAATATTGTGTTTTCAGATATTGAATTAGTGTATTTTGTGTGATAAAAAGGACATAAAGATATTAATAAGAAATATAATTTATTTTATTTTTTTATTATTCTTATTAATTTTTTATAATTATATTTTTTTATTTTTTTTCCTAAATTTTTTTGTGTGAAAAAAATAAAAATAAATTAGACTTTTATAATTTATTTTTTTATATTTAATTTATCATCAAATAAAATATATTAAATTTTATATCTTTATTTTTTGTATCTCATT
>NC_029791.2:12658109-12661517 GCF_000816755.2 Arachis ipaensis | reverse complement strand
CATGTCGTGTTTTATTTTAAAATCCAAATACAACCTTAATGTTTTTGGTCTGATTTCTCTAAACAACTTTTATTTGGTTGCTATGAAAACTTTGTTTTTGGACAGAGGTCTGAAACCTTTTGAAGAGTAAGTATTTTGTATATGTGATTGGACAATAGAAATCTTCTTGACCAGACAATAGACATCTTGAGCGTGAGTGTTATGCTTGAAAATTAAAACATGACTCAGAGGCCCATAGGTTCTTATGGTATACACCCACATATAAATTTAATGTCATCCAAGTTTGTATGCATAACCAGCAAAAAAGTTGTCATTTTTATGCATAGAAACCTGTAGGTACATGGCCATCTCTCCCTTTTTTTATCTACCATTAAAAGTATTCTCGTTTCTTTATCAAAATAAGTAATTAATTTAATACCTATTTTCTGTCAAAAATTTAATTAAAGACCAAAGCAATTTATATGTTTATTGTTTGGGCTAAATCATATGAGATTGCTTCTACAAAAAGCCCTCTAAGCCTCAGAGAAAAGGAAGAAAGGGTGATTAAAGCCTAATCTTTCTCTGACAAAAAAAAGAGCCTAATCTTTCCAATGTTATTTAAAGTGCTATCTTTCTAAGTTTCTATGTTACCCGAATCTCTTACTCTGACAAAAACAAGGCTGTATCGTTTAATGTCCAAAAAAAAAAAGCCTATATGTTTCCTAGCATATATTTCTAATTAATAAAATCTATTACAAAAAGAAATAGTTTCTATTAAGGCTGTTTGGAGTGCGGTTTGGATCGATTTTCAAAAACTCATTTTATGCAAACATTAATTTTATTTGCAATGCGATTTGGATTGGATTTGTAATTTTGTAAATTAAAAAAAAATTAAATATACATAAAAATCTTAACATCAAATTTTAAATAATTAACAATGACATAACAAATCTCAACAATATCTTAAAAGACAAAAAAGTAACATAACAATAGAAATAAAATTATAGAATAAATAGTCATTTCTGATCATGAAATATTGAGACGGTGACAAAATTAACCATTAAAAATTAAAATTAAAATTACACACATACAAGATTAGTTTTATCCGACAAAAATGACTAATAATTTAATGAGTAAAATATTGTTTTTGTCTCTAACATTTGGGGTAAGTCCTATTTATATCCTTAACGTTTAAATCGTCCTATTTGTATCCCTAACGTTTATAAAAGTGATTCAACATTATCCTGCTGTTAATTACACATCATGAGCTTTAGTTGGAGTTTTAAAAATCTCTTCTTAAAGTTAGAATACAAATATCTGGGTCAGAACCGATTGATCCACTCCAGATAATAACTCATTAAAAGTTGAAACTAATCCCTACAACATTTACATAATTCACTTTTTTAAGGGATATAATTGAACTTGAACACAAATTTTGGGTACAATATTAAAATTGAACACATCCAAGTGAGACCTAATTAAAAATAAATACATCCAAATGTGAATAATTAAAAAATGTAATCCTATTTATTAGTATAATTGATGGTAGGATAACATTGAATCACTTTTATAAACGTTAGGGAGACAAATAGGACGATTTAAACGTTAGGGATACAAATATGATTTACTCCAAACGTTGGGAACAAAAACGATACTTTACTCTAATTTAATTTTTGTTTAGAATTTCGTAAATACCCCTCTCTTTTCTTCTTTCTTCTTAGTCTCCCTTCCATAGCCACCACACACTCTCTTCACTCAATCACTCTTCACTCACTGCATGTCTCTTTGCTCTGCACTCACCCCTTCATTTCTTATCTCTCTCTCTCTCTCTCTCTCATATTTTGGATACTACTTTCTCAACATGGTGGACTCAACTAGAAAAATGCTTATTTACTCTAGTTTCAAGATTTATGATCCTCTCTCTTTGATTCTCAACCACTCATATCTGATCACCTTAACTTGTGTGCTCTGATATAGGGATCGGACTCCGATGACGCAAGCCCCAGCTCCGTCGCAGCCGTAGGTAAAAGTCCAACAACCGAGCATAAGAAGACGTGCACAGACTGTGGTACCTCCAACAACACTTCTCTCTGAAGAGGTGGCCCTACTGTGCCCCAAAATTTTTTAAATCAATTTTTCTAACCATGAATAATTAAGACACCGACAATACTGACTATGAAAAATTAAAATTAAAGTTATACCCATACATGATTAGTTTTATTCGAAAAAAATAACCAATGATTTAATTTTTGTTTATAATTCCGTAAATATCCTTCTCCTTTCTTCTTCCTTTCTTATTTCTCTTCTATAGTCACCACTAGCAAAGCTACAAAATCTACCATCTCACCAAATTTACACCTTTACCTCCAAAGAGAGAAGTTGGATGAATTCTCCTTAATAAAATTTTCGAATACAATTATTTTTTTCAGAGAAAAAAAACAAAATATTAATAAAAAAGAATTGATTCAAAAATTTTTTTGGGCACAACGGGCCACCTCTCCAGATAGGAGTCTTGGAAGTATTGCAATCCATGCACGTATTCTTCTGTTCGGTTGTTGGACATTTACTTGCGACGGCGGCAGCAGGGTTAGGGCTTGTATCGTCGGAATCCAATCCCTGCATCAGAGCACAAATTAAAGTGATCAATTATGAGTAGTTGAGAATCAAAGAGAAAAGAACATGTATCGTAAAGTTAGAGTAAATTTTAACTTTTCAGTTGAATCTACCATGTTGAGAAAGTAGTATCTAAGATTTGAGAGCAAATGAAATGAGAGATAGAGATAAAGAGAGAGGATATAAGTGGAATGAGAAATGAAGGGGTGAGTGTAGAACAAAGAGACATGTAATGAGTGAAGAATGAAGAAAGTATGTGGTGTGAAAATTGAGAAGAAAAATTGAAACGGAATGGTAGATTTTGTAACTCTGCTGGTGGTGCCGTGGTGGCTATGGAAGGGAGAAAAGGAAGGAAGAAGAAAAGAGATGGGTATTTACGGAATCCTAAATAAAAATTAAATTATTGGTCATTTTTATCGAATAAAACTAATTTTGTATTGGTATAACTTTAGTTTTAATTTTTCATGGTTAACTTTTTCAGCATCTTAATCTTTCATAGTCAGAAATTGCTATTTACTCTTTTTTTTTTCCTCTGAAAAAAATAATCGTATTCGAATATTTCATTAAGGAGAATTCATCCAACTTCTCTCTTTGGAGGTAGAGGAGTAGATTTGATGAGATGGTAAATTTTATATCTCCGTTAGTAATAACTATGGAAGAGAGATAAAAAAAGGAAAAAGAAAAGAGAGAGGTATTTACAGAATTATAAATAAAAATTAAATTATTAGTTATTTTTGTTGAATAAAACTAATCTTATTTGGGTATACTTTCGTTTTAATTTTTTATTGTCAGTTTTGTCAACGTCTCAAGTCTCAA
>NC_029791.2:12654898-12658085 GCF_000816755.2 Arachis ipaensis | reverse complement strand
TTTGTAAAAACTAAAATCTAACCAAATTTAAAAATTTTTAACAAAAAAGTAGTCATATTTAAACCATTAAAAATAGAGTGTTAAGAGAACACTAAAATAAAATTAAAAAACATAGGAAAATATACGTAACCCTCTTTTATCAAATAAATAATCGACGACACTCCATTTCATTTCATTGGTTGAATAAAGATTATTATAATAGGCGTGTGGAACTTTGCACTGCTCATAAGTTAAACCTTTTAACTATTCATTGACGCATGTGATATGATTTTATATGTAATGTCTTTTGATCATTTGAATTTATCCATTCATTCAGTATTTAAGATGGGCGTTTGTCAGAGGACTGAGATTAAAATGAGAGATTGAAATTTAATATTATATTTAATAATATTAGAACTAAAATTTTAATTTTTTTAATATTTTTAAAAAATGAGGGATATAAGGAATTAAAATTTTAAAAATAAAGATTAAAATTTTAATAATATTTTTTTAAAAAAATATTTTTAATTTAATTTTTCAAACTTTAAATTTATTTTTTAATTTTTATATTTATTTTAAATTAAACATAATATTAAATCATAACTCAATTCAGTATATTTTATATCAAATATAATACTAAAATTTAATTTAATCTCAGTTTCTTAATTATTGTCTCACAGTCTTAGTCTCTCAATTTTTGTCTTTCTTCCAAACATACTCTAAAAGAATAAAGATGTCGCGATATAACAATCTCATAAATTTAACTTTATTCATTATCATATATCTAAATAATACCCTAATTATTAATACAGACATAAATAATTATATTTTTAATACGTCTTTTTATAAGAGTATTTTTAAATTTGCATGAATTTTCTCTCTTTTTATTTACCTTACTAGGGTATGGTCTGCACTTGGCGAGAGTTGTCTCATAAATCTATTTTATCTTTTAAAATTCTTTGATCAATACGCAATGGTACTCATATATAAATATTTTGTATGTTTTAGATAATTTTGTATCATTAATTTATAGGATTAATTTTATATATAAATGTATTATTTAATCAGATTTATATATAATTCTCAATTATACAAATAGTTAGTGACCGAATTCACTTGTTAAATTAGATTATAGATACAAAATATAATAGCATGTTAAAATGTATTAGTTATGTGAGCAAGTTCATGTTAAATTTTTTAATTTTGTTATTGTAAAAATGTGTAAAGATTGAAGTTTGCTTATGAATAACTATTATATGCATCCAAATCTTTATGGTTTTCTAAAAAGGTATTACCTAAATAGTGCATCATGCCTCACATTTTAAAACATGTATTTGTTAAAAAAAAATTAAACTCTATAAGGATCAAATTCTAGATTTAAATCACAAAAACTAAAATAACATATTATGAATTTTTTTTATAAACTAAAACTGATAGAAACAAGCATACAAAGAATTAGATATCTACTTTCAGAGAATATGTAGAAAGTAGGATCTAAAAATCTGTACTTTTTCGCAGAAAATTAGTAATTGATATTGATATTGTATGTTAGTTTTATAGGGTTTAATTCTCAAAAAAAAAAAAAAATTAATTAGGGTCAAAATATTTATGCACTAATGCCATGTGTCCAAATGCAGTTGACTAGCAAGACCAATGACTTAACAAATGCATAATCAAGCAAGCTTAAAAATCTTTATGAACCATTTATGTTAGATATTGTTTTAATTTCTTCCAAAAATAGAAAGCTTATTTATTTATTTGCACTCTGTTGAGCCTTGGTTATGCTTTGTGCTTTGTGGTTTAATTTGTGTCTCAAGTTTAATGTGCAATTGCAATATTCTCTATGATTTTTTAGTAAGTTGTAATAACTAATTCCATGATTGGTTATCAAGCCCCATGCATTTATGTATTAAAAAACATTGCATGATTTTAGTTCATGGAAGGTAGACTAAAATCTAAGGATTTGGATCGTCTAAATTTTGAATTTTACTTTAGAGAGTAAAGTGTGATTTTCTACCCTTGAATAGTTTCTCTTTCATATTTATTTTTGGTCCCACCTATGAAATCAATGGTGAGAGATCACACTTTTCTCTCTAAAGTAAAATTTAAAGCATGCAAGAAAATCTTATGTTGGGAATGTAAATAAAAAAGTAAGTACCAATTTGAGTGCAAATGAAGTTTGGAAATACCATTATTGTTATTTAAATTGGTGACTCTTCTCCCACATAAGTGGAATTGGAGAGATGAGTACTATTCCAAACATTTTCATGATCTTTATAGGAGAAGCTAATCATCAAATACAAACTTGAATTATGAAAATTCATAAGAATGTTACTACATTACTAAATCACTTTCAGAGTTCATAAGAAGTTTAAATATTTAACCCGTTTTGATAAAAGGTTAACAATCAATAAAAACTTATTACGGTAGGGAATTTTAATATTATTATATCCCACTTATTAGACAATATTAATTAGATTTTATTTAACGAAAAAACATGATGTGCTGTTTGAAAACTATATTGTTATTAATTGGAATATATTTTTTAAATAATTTAAATTTTTATATATGCTTTTTTTTTCTCTTTTTTATCGTAGAAGTTCTAATATTATGTTAAAAACACTTCTTGTAAATATGGTTATATTTTTAATATGCTTTATAGGGATATCAAACAAGTAATTTGACCTATTTAACTTCGATTTGTTGTCTAAGTCTACGAAATTATACGGCCACGCTTTATTTATTCACGGATAATGATTTTTTAGTTTGGATCGTTTTTAGTTTATCGATAGGTTAAATGGATTTTTCTGTTTAGTTCTTTTTTTTACAAAAAAATTATTTTGAGAAAAAAACTTTTGGGTCAAAATCTTAAATATGGAAACTTTTTTTAGTTGTTGAGTTGGATTTTCGAGTCGAATTAAAAAAAATATTGACAAAACTAAAATGCTATTGTTTTTAGAGAAAAGCAAAAAAATTTAAACAAATTATCAATTTAACTCGTTATTTTTTTGTTAATTATCGGGCTCAGTCCGTTTAGTCCGAAAATTAAATTGATATAATTTTAAAAGCAAAAATTTGCCTATTTAAATGGGTGAACGAGTTGAACGATAAATTTAATCCATTTTGATGATATTATTCTAAAACTTTTTTTTTGGACTTTTTCATAAGTCTTCTTTCTCTTTTTTATCATAACAATTTTTATACTATA
>NC_029791.2:12653762-12654839 GCF_000816755.2 Arachis ipaensis | reverse complement strand
AGTTATATTTTTAACCAAATTAAATAAGATTTTAGTTTTTATAAAATTTTTCTTTTGATTTTGATCCATTAAAATTTTAAAGAAGTGTCTGTTTAAGTTTATGTTGTTAGTTTGTTCTATTTATTAATATTGCTATAGTAAGTCAAATATCGATGGGGTACCTCTTACATGTCACTTAAAAGAATAAATTTATAATATGAACTAAAATGAAAACCTTGAAAATTTTATTAGACTAAGTTAAACAATCAGTATTTCATAGTGACTAAAAGCCTAAAACTTATGTAAACATTAAATCATAAAAATGCTACGATTTGTTAAACCATTAAAAAAAAAAAGAATGATTCGTCACCACCTCACTTTCGACCATGACACTTAATAAAACACACAACAAATCAAATAAGGCGACCCTCATACGGCTAAACGCAACATCGAAATTCCATTTTTACTCCTACATATACCATCATACTATGTGCTTATTTAGATATCATGAAGTTGATTGAAAAAAAAAAAGAATTTTAATAATTTTTTTATTTTTTAACATATTTAATAAATTTTTAATAATAAAAATAAAAAACATCTTTTTAAAAAAATTATAATTTACATATTTTTAAAAAGATTTATTTAAAAAAATGGGTCCAGGTAAACAACAAATTCATGATAATAATATATATTCTACTACAATGTACTAATAACAAAGACAGGTTCTAGAAGAGTGATAGAAAATTCAACCCACTAGGCAAAAGCATGCGCGCAAAAGTTTTTATATATCTAAGTCGTTATAAGTTATAACTTAGGTTTTTTGACCAAGTGAACCAGATTCTAGATCTAGATAATGAAAGATAATAATGTTTACGGCAATCTTGCTACATATCAGAATCACTTTTTTTTGCACTAAAACTAAAGAATTGAATAAGCTATGCGGCCCAACGGAGATTTATTTTAAGTAGTAAATAAATGTTTGAATGGAACTATTCTCACTGTTCATGACAAAAACTTAGCTCAAATTAGTTATGAGCTAATCAGTCAAGAACCCAGAAAAAATGATAGAAAAAAAAAATCAATTGAATTAATTTAGTT
>NC_029791.2:12651998-12653000 GCF_000816755.2 Arachis ipaensis | reverse complement strand
AATAGAAAAATTATGTGCAAAAATGTAAATGGCTAACAATGGTGTGTGTAGATAGGGCACTACCAAATCTGGGAAAAAAATTGACTGACAAATGACAATTAATTGTTAACAATTTAATTATAGAAATGAAATTGAAATATTTTTAATAAAATTAAAATAAAAAAGGTTGCATAGCATGAAATAAGATGGATTTAGGAGAATTAAGGTGAGAGTAGCCCAGAGACCTCTTTTAGAAAGGGGACACGTGTACAAAGAGACACAAATCAGCATAAACAGCAGGACCCTACTCTACCATGCTATTCCCATGTGCTCCTTTCTCATCTACACACTAATAATTATAGTTTAATCATTTTTTTTTATTAAATTTCATGCATTAAAAAAAGTAGATACTTATCAAGGGAGCTCATACATAAATGAAGCACTTTAGTTGGATAAATGTCATTACTCCATAGTCCATCCTCATCATCTTCATAGAACAAGAATAATATAATCTCCACCCCAAAGATCGCTTATGAGATAATAACATTATTTTCAAATATATTTATAATATATGATTATGAAATTACTCAACTTAAAAATTTAAATTAATAAAAAAATATAACAAATAATATAGTATATTTTATATTATTATCAATGTATTAAAATTAAAATTATATATTAAAATCATGCATACGCATGTGTTTATTATGTAATTTTAAAATAACATTGAGAAGGCATCTTCAATCATAATCCGAAAATCCAAAACGCAATTCACGTGGCATTTCTTTAATATATGAAACAATGCATGATCAACAAACAACATGGTGTAGGATTTGAACAACGAACAAACTGATTAAACTGAATTATTCCTTCATTCTCATATCTTCTGGTTGTGAATGAGACATGCATACATTGCAGAGCATACAATACCAATTAAGAAGCCGTGATAAAAATTTGAGCATAGAATGTGAACATGAAATAAATGTTAAATTAGAATTATTCTGATGATATTATTGTGACATG
>NC_029791.2:12649929-12651898 GCF_000816755.2 Arachis ipaensis | reverse complement strand
TATATATATATATGTATTTGATTTGTTTAATTTTGAGATTTTTTTTTTAATAATCAAGTAATGTCAACGTCTCCAATGTTGGATACATACTTGAATCGAACAATATATTAAATCAATCAAATGAGAGGATAACTCTGAATAAATTTATTTTCGTATGTTTTTGGACCGGCATGAATAATGCATGCAATAGTTTTTTTTAGAGTGAATTATTAATTTAGTCTTTGTCTATTTTTTATAATGACAATTCAATCTCTCAAAATAAATAGATCATTTTTATCTTAAGAAATTGTATTATCATTTTAAAAAATGACAACAATCGAATTAATAGTTTACTCTATTTAAAGTCTTGGGTGAAATTTTTATATAATTGGCCCATGGGGCTTCTTTTCAAAATTCAAATAAGAGTAGTGGTTACGGGCGTCCGTTGGCTGGTTTCGCATTGAGTAGGATGAAAAAGATTTTCCGAACCCATTCATTTGTTTAATTAAGAGTTATGCTACATATTTAAATATTTTTTTATTCAAGTATTATTTAAATAGGTCTAACATTAATAAAAATTACTCTTATTAAAAAAATGTTATTTTTTTATCTTCTCTCGTGTTCTTTTAAATACACATATATATCATCTTCTTCTTCTTTTAAATTCACGTATTTTTCTTCTTCTTTTGTTATCATCATCACCAACAATACCAACATTTTGCTAATGAATTATTTTTTTAATTGAATTGAATAGAATACAATTGTTAAATTGAATTGAATTGAATTGAATTGAATAGACGTAGGTGTTGTGAATTTGAATTGAATTGAATTGATAATCTCTAAATGATAGACAGAAGTGTTTTAAATTTGATTTTATATAATGGATTATGTTTCGTTCATTCAATACTATACAATTGTTTCACCATGAGTACGTATTCGGTTCATTATGCAGAAAGCTGTTTGAATTTGATTTTATATGATGGATTATGTTTTGTTCATTCAATACTATATAATTGTTTCACCATGAGTACTTGTTTCGGTTCATTACGCAAAAAGTTGTTTGAATTTGATTTTATATAATGGATTATGTTTCGTTCATTCAGTACTATACAATTGTTTCACCATGAGTACGTGTTTCGGTTCATTATTCAAAAAGCTGTTCGAATTTGAATTTATATAATGGATAATGTTTTGTTTATTCAGTACTATACAATTGTTTCACCATGACTACGTGTTTCAGTTCATTATGCAGAAAGTTGTTCGAATTTATATAATGGATAATGTTCCATTCATTCAGTACTATACAATTATTTCACCATGAGTACGTGTTTCGATTCATTATCCAGAAAGTTGTTCGAATTTGAATTTATATAATGGATAATATTTCATTCATTTAGTATTATACAATTATTTCACTATAATAACATGTTCGGTTCATTTCTGTTCTGCACAATTCAAAACTCTTCCTCCTCCTTCTACTGCTTCTTCACCAGGGAGAGAAGGAGAAAAAGACAAAAAAATATAGTAGCAACAATAACAAAAGAATGACGATAAAGAGAAAACACATGAAGAAGAAGGAACTCGAAAAAGAAAGAGGAGAATGAGGAGGAGGAGGAACGCGAAGAAGAAGGCAAAGAAGAAGACGCTCCATGTGTAAACGAGCGTGAGAAGAAGAAGAAGCGCGGGAGAAGAAGAAGAAGAAGTGCGGGGGGAAAAGAGAAGAAGAAGAAGAGAAGAAGCGTGAGAAAAGAAGAAAACGAAAAAAAAATACGTGATCTAAAATTACTTAAATGAACTTAGATGCCTAAATTACTTGGATGTAGAAAATATCTCTTTAATTAATTAGTGAATTGGATAAGTTGAATTTTACAATTTTGTCTTTTAATTTTAACTAGCTCAGCTTATTTAGTAAGGAGTTAGTTTAGGTGGATCTCACACAAATTTATTGATCTTGCACAAAATTTTCTATATATAGTATACAGAAATTTTT
>NC_029791.2:12635586-12649492 GCF_000816755.2 Arachis ipaensis | reverse complement strand
ATTGTAACTTTTAAAAAAATTGTATTATATATATTTTGTTAATTATGTATCAATATTTTAAATAGATAGTCATTAAAAAATTTTTGTATTAAGCACTAAAATTTTTGTATTATACATTAAATTTTTGGTATTATATACCAAAATTTTTGTATTTTGTGTATTTTATTAATTTGGATTAATGTTTTAAACATGTGATTTTTTAAAATTTTTTTATTATATACCAAAATTTTTGTATTGTAAATTAAAATTTTTATATACTAGCTTTTTGAACATATAAAAAAAAAAAGACAACAACAATGATAATTAAAAAAAAAAAACTTATTAAAAAATGTGCAAATCTAAATTGATTGGGGTTTAATTCGTAAAATTATTTGATTACGTAGTTTTATTGTAATAAAAAATTTTATTCAACCGTTATGAAACTATTCCCATAATGGTCTGAACGACAACCAACAAGATTTCATAATAATTATTATTCCCATTACACAGATATGTTTATTTATTTATTATTTTTATCAAGATACGTTTATTGGTTTATATATACACACTATCTAAAATGATCATGGATGCATTAAATTAAAAAATTGAATTTAAAACATGAATGAAGCAGCAATGGGAACATACACTGCAATGAAAAAAGATGGATACAGGGATTGGAAAATGTCGATTTGAAAATAGAAAGGACTGTTAACCCATTTGTTCTTATCGAATCACACATGGATGCTTGATGATGTAGGAATTGCATTTAATGGTGTATATACAAAATTTGAAAGTGGATGATTCCAATGGAAATTAAAGTCAATGCCACGCTCGTGCATATATTTTCCTACATAGTAGATAAGATCCTTTTTTATAATGTACAGCATTTTTTAAATGCGTTCCAAAATTTTAATACAATGGAATCCATGATTACAATTAGCTAGTCCATTACATTATGATAATGACATGTAGACTGAAAATGCTAACACACAGATAAATGTTGCATAATACGCTTTTTGTTCTCAATTACCCAAAGATAATAATGCAAATAATTCAAAAGTTATCTTGTTTATTAATAATTATTGTCATAAAAAATGAGATACTAATTATATCTCTAATATGTCTTTTTATGCAAGAATCTATTTTAAATTTGTTTGAATTTTTTATTTTTTATTTTTTTTTCTTTTTGCTGAATTTTTTTATTTAACAAAAATTGAATTTAAAACTTTTTAATTATAAAAAATTTTGATATTATATAATAAAATTATTTTTTTAAAATTTAAACTAATAAAAACAAACATAAACGATTATATTTTTAACAATTACATTAAAAGATAGTGAGTCGGAGTCATATATAATATTTCACCCAGCTTAATGGAAATAAAAAAAAAACATTTTTTGGTGGCTGAAAATAACACAGAAAAATACCTAAGAGAAAGAGTAACACTCCTCTCTAATAATAATGTCTAAACTATTAAGGGGCAGCAATCACTCCAAGTACAAGTGCTTGTTAAAAGTAGCAGTCTTAACCATTAAATTAGCTGCTCTGTTAGCTGTACGCTGGATGAGTACTATCGTAACTGTCCAATTACGCTGGAACATCTCTTTGATTTTGTCAAGCAGGTCAAAGTCAGTCCTAATCATGCTGGTTGTGTCTCGCGAAACAAGAAAAAACGCATCAAGATTATCAGTTTCACATATGACCTCTTTGCACTCGCAATCCCAAGTCATAACAAGCCCTCTCCAAATAGCATGAAGCTCACAGCAGAGAACACTAGAAAGAGGTATATTGGCAGAACAACCTTTTATCCAAATTCTCATGCTGTCTCTAATAATACACCCAAATCCAGCTAATTACTCATTTTCAAAAACGCTTGCATCGCAGTTCACTTTACAGACATTCATTGGAGGTGGTTCCCAGTTATATTGCAAAGAGGAAGGAATAATATGTTTTTGGGTGGTAATGACATTGGAAAACTCTCGAGCAGCATGTTTAGCCAAGTGAAAAATTTTCTCCTTACTCCATGGATCATCTTGATGGAAGATGTCATTATTCCTATCTCTCCAAATCCACCAAAAGGCTGCTGCAAAGAGGAACTCATTTTTTTTAGGTTAGAACAAATCCAAGACACAAAATCCAAACTAAAATCCACAACGGTCATTCCCAAATTTAAGTTAATCCAAATCTGATGAGCTTTTTGGCAAGTCCTAAAGCAATGGTTAATATCCTCTAGAGCAAGATAACATCTCTGACAAAAATCAGAAGTAGCAAGACCTCTTTGAAACCGGTAGCTAGCTGTGGGAACTCCGTTATTAAGGCAAAGTCAGAGCAGACACTTTATCTTCTCCAGTATTCTCAAGCGCCAAAACCAAAGACAATTTTCATTATCATTCCAGCCAAATTTCTTCTTCAATAGCCACTCATACCCGCTTTAGTCGAGTAGGTGAGAATATTTGAATTTGTCCAAAACTAACCTATTTTGTCTCCTGCCTGCTTGATAGGATCAAATAGCATCAAATCAAGTTTAATTTCTTCCGAAATCATTGTGCAAAGAATATCCACCGCCAATATCCATGGTGCCAGACATCTTCTAGCTTCAAGAGAGAATCAGAAATGTGCACAAAAGGAACCAAAGGAGCTAGCGTTTCAAATAGTCGCCAAGCATGATACCAAAAGGACTGAGACATCCTGCCTATACACCATTCAAAACCATCACAAAACTTTTCTATTGTCTTGTAAATTGCTCGCCAAGTGCTTGAAACATTATTAGAAAAATTGGGCGAAAAGTAAGAACCCCCAGATAAATATTTTGCCAACATAATTCTTACCCAAAGCTTATCTTTATTATGTAGTAATTGCCAAACAAGCTTTCCTAATAAAGCAAAATTCACACATTGAGTATCTCTAATTTCCAAACCTCCATATTTTCTTGGAGTGACAACTTTGCTCCACTTGACCAAGTTTAAGCAACGGTCCCCCACCTTTCCCTTCCACAAGAATTGTCTAAGCAAAGAATCAATCTTTTGACAAACCGAAATAGGAAAAAGAGTCACTTGCATCTAGTAAATAGGAAGAGAAGAAACAATAGATTTAATTAAGCAAAGCTTGCCTGCTCTGTTAAGGATTGGACCTTTCCAACTAGCCAACCTATTCCTGATCTTCTCTAAAGAGTCCAAAAAAACAGACCTAGCAGCTCGAGGATGATTGAGGTTCACCCCAAGTATTTGCCTAGGTCACTAGTAAAAGGAATATGAGAAATATCAGACAACATTTCCTTCCTTCTATTAGAGATTTTTCTAGAACAAATAGCTTTGGATTTTTCAATGTTAACCTTCATATCTGAAGCTTTGCAGAGCAACTCCAAGGTGTGCACGACATTCTGAACTTGATTTTTTGCCACTTTACAAAAAAGGAGGAGGTCATTTGCAAACATCAAGTGAAAAACTCTAGGTGCCCCTCTAGAAACAGCCACACCATCCCAAATACCCTCGTCAACTTGTTTGAAAATGAAGCACGTCAATCTCTCCATGCACAAAACAAATGAATATGGAGAAATTAGATCTCCTTGCCTGAGTCCTCTGCGAGGTTAGAAGCTATCCAATCTATTCCCATTCCAAAGGATGAAAAGATTTGAGGACTGAACACAATTCATTACAAGTCGAATAATTAGAGAAGGAAAGCCAAAATATTCAAGAGTGTGCTCAAGAAAATTCCAATCAACTCTATCATAAGCCATTTCTAAATCAATCTTAAAAGTCATAGCTCATTTTGCTAGACTTTGTCCGCTTAAGAATGTGAAAAACTTCTTGGGCGACAATAATATTATCAGGCGCTCCTCTGCCATAAATAAACCCTTCCTGAGTTCAGCTAACAATATCATTCAAGAAAAGTCGTAATCTATTAACCAGCACTTTAGTCACTAGCTTATAAATGACATTACAAAGACTTATTGGCCGAAAATCTTTCAATCTAGTTGGAGGGTCGTACTTAGGGATAGGGACAATCAAAGTTTTCAACAAAGAATGACTTAATATCTCCCTAAGAATGCTTTCTGAACAATACACCACACCTCATGACCCACTACATTCCAATATTTCTTGAAGAAAAATACTTGAAAACCATCTGGCCCAGGAGCTTTGAACGAGTTCATATTATCCAGAGCTTCTTTAACCTTCAACATTATCACTGATTTAGACAAATTATTACAATCATCTTGGCTAAGAGTTGGCATAGAAATTTTTCCTATGCAATTAACCTCAACAGGCTCAGTAGAGAAAAAAAATATTTTTGAAAAAAATGAACAACCTCTCTTTGCAAAACTTTTGCATCATCAGACCAGGACCCATCACTGACCAGCAACCCACGAACCTTATTAGATTTTCTTCTAATGATGGTTTGCATATGAAAAAAACTAGTATTTCTATCACCATACCGAACCCATTGATCTCTTGACTTCTGGTACTAAAGCAACTCTTCCTGAGCCAACACTAGATTATACTCAGCTCTCAATTCTTTCTCTTTGTGCTTTAAAATCGGATCATCGTCAGCTTTCATTTTCCGTTAGATACAGTTCAAATAAGCCTCCAATTTCCTCTTTTTAATGAAAATATTGCCAAAGACCGTAGAGTTGAATTCCAACGAAGATTCTTGAACCCCCAGCAACTTCTTATGGATGCAAAATCTATACTATCCCAATATTTTTGAACAGTGGCCTTCTAAAAGGTTGGTTTCCTTTCTTGACAGGAACTCCTTGACATCGGATAAGTAGGGGACAATGATCAGAGTGAGAACGGCTAAGAACTTCAACAAATGCTTCTGAAAAAAGAAGGCACCATTCTGTAGTACAGCAAGCTCTATTCAATCTCTTTACAATTTCTTTATTTCCTTGAATTTTATGAAACCAAGTAAACCGTCTTCCAGAGGTTGTCAGATTAAAAAGACCATAAGAATCTAAAGTACTTGCAAAGATACTACTGCGATTCGAATAGAAATTACCACCTTTCACCTCATGAATACTCAAAATATTATTAAAATTTTCTACCACCACCCACAGGTCCTGAATGCACAAGTCAATATCAAACCAATGACTCCATAAATATACTCTATTACCGGCTTAAGGGCTACCATAAACCGCACTGCAAATCCATCTTCTCCCATCACCATCAATTTTCAATGTTATACATTGATTCATAGCACAAAGAATTTTACAAAAAAATTTTAAATTAGCAGAGAAGAACCAAATTCCTCCCTTGTGCCCAAAATCATCTACAATCCCTACAGGATAATAGCCTAATTTCTCCCAAAAATCTTTCATAATTTCAAACCCAATATGAATTTCTACCAAAATAAAAAAAGTTAGTTGATATTTTTGTACCAACTCCTTACAGTGCACCCGAGACATCTTATTTGATGCCCCTTACATTCTAATAAATCATATTTAAATGTTCACAATCCATAAAAATAAATTAAATAATTGAAATATTTAATCATCCTACTTCACGTTGATGGGCTCCTGTCTCCAAGCTTCTTTTCTTGAACTTGCGCCACAAAACCATCATTCTTCTGTTGAGATTGGTTCTCCGGGTTTGTTGTTGCACCGGCTTTATCAAACTCTTTTTGTACTCGAGAATCCATTGACAATGTTTCAATAGGTGAGTTTTGAAGCGAAATAGGACACTGAATTTTGTGCCCTGCTTTGAAAAAAGAGTGTTCTGATCCTTGAAAGTCACCTATATTGTTTCCAAAGAGCCAAGTGTGGATGGAGAATTCTTCTTTTTTTGGGACCCACCTTTGCATTTGATGAGGACTTCACATTTGCATTTGATGAGGATCTAGCATGCATGTTAGTAGGCCCAAGAAAAAATTTCTTTCTCACCAAATTAGAACATGTTGCTACATTGGCCTTTTTTGGTACTACTTTCGGGCCTTTACCCACTTTTTCCTTGTCTTTTCTACTAACTGTAACTCATTCACCCTCTTTTGCATGAGTATCCTTATCCATGTGTGACTCTTGCAAATTATCATGTACAAGATTTGCTGTTCCATGCTTCTCCATAATTGGAATTAATTTGGCATTAATTCAAAATTCAAAAGTTAAATTTTGATTTTTTTTTACTGGAATTTGACTACCTTCCGCCGTTTTCTCGTTGTTATCTACCGAAAATAGTGACGAAAAATTTTTCTCCTTCACCGTGCTTTCCTTCTCAATACCATTGTTGTTCTCTTTCGCACATTTTCTTGTTACGTGCCCAAAGCAGCTACATTTTTCACAAATTAAATTCAAGTGCTCACAGAGGCGGAGTTAGAAATTTTTTTGGGAGGGACCAACATGAAAAATATAAGTTAAGAAGAACGAAAAATTAAAAAAAAAAACTAAATTAAAAATTGAAACTTATACATACATATTATTTATTTTGGGGGGCCATTGCCCCCTTCTCTATAACGTGGCTCCGCCACTGAGTGCTCATATTCTATGTCATAAATATGATCATCAACTTGAATTCTCTTTATGACTGGAAGTTCCAAGTTGATTTGTATACATGCTCTTGCATACTTTTCCCTTTTCGCAGACTTGGTGGATAAGTTGATGCGGATCGATTTTCCAACCGCTGACGCAATTATTTTCATGGCTCTCTCTTGATAGTAATTAATGTTTAAACATGTGATCCTTATCCAAACTACGGTAGACTCAAATGTGTTTTCACAAGGTCTGAATGAAGAACTCCAAGGTTTAACCGCAACATAACTACCAGTAATCATCCACGGTCTTCCAAGGAGAATTTTTTCTCTATCCTCCAAGAGATCAGATTTGACTAAGAAATAGCAAAAACCGACATCTAGTACCTCATATTCTCCTTTGGTTATCCAGACACCTTTAAGCTTGTGCATGATCGCCGTATAGCTAAAAATTTTTCCAAGAACTTTGATCATGATAGCAGCTTTGTAGGACTTTACTAATATCTCTTTTGCTTCTTCAGTGAACGTCACAGTTGGTATCTCCAAGTCACCTTTCTTATTGACTACTATAGCTATCTTATCCCCATCAAGAGAATCAGCAACCTCCAAAACTCTCCTTGCTGAAGTATCAACAACTTTATCCTTGAACGATACCCTATGATTTTGAATCTTGTCACTGTCCCCTTTAGTCCCCTCCTTTTCACCTTATGTATACCCTACTCCGCTCTTTCCTTTATTGCTTCTGGTGGCATGGCTGGCTATCTGGCTATGTGCGACCCTCGAAGACTCTCTCCCGCTCTCACGGCTCTCCATAATTAGTATAATCAAGAACGTTTATACGTTTAGATTAGAATAGTAATGGCTCATTAATTTAAAAATATTGAAACTACTCATTTAAAATGTGTTTATATATTATTTTTTTATCATATTTTTTTAATTTGACAGGTCAAAAACTAATTTGTCACGAATTTGAATTCTATTTAAAAGTTTGTTGTTGATAATAGATTGTTACATGCACAAAGACGGAATTCGAATATTCAATACTTACTTAAGTAGACCAATAAATTAACCATTAAACCAACTCAAATTAATTTATAAACTAAGCAAAACTAATAAATTATTATACACATAAAATAAAATTTAAATTCTTAATATTTATTTAAGTTGATTAGTAAATTGAGTTAAATAGTGTTTATATACTATTTAGTTTAGCGAACTAAGAGCTAAAAATTTGAAATTTGTTGTGAGAGAGACATATAATGGTCAAAAGTGATGGTTGTTTATAGCACATTTCAACACAAGTATAATGATGATATAAATTAGAAAGGTTCATTTGGCCACATAGACAAAGATAGAGAAGATACTAAATCCTGAAGCAAAAGATTACAAAATGGTGATGCGAAACTACATAGAGATGACTGCAATGATTTTTTCCCAATGAGGGAGATGGGGATGGGCATGAGTTTCTTGGTTCAATCAATTTTGCTAAGGCATGAGCGTGATGATTGATGAGAAGGGCCATATATATTACATTTCATTGCATACATACATACATACATAACAAGAATGATACGTCACCACTCACCAATTACCTTGTTTTGCACATGCACATGCACATGCACATGAACCCCCAAGGCTTCTATTTCTAGTCTTCTACCACCCTCATCAAGCTTCATACAACACCTTCTCATGTCACTTGTGGGTCACACTACTCCCTAACTACTTTTCCCTTCATACACCAATGGGCCCCACCCCATTGTTTCTGAGCGATTTTTTTTTGTTTAACAGAGTATTAATTTAAAAAAAAGTATAGGATACTAATATATTATTTATTGTTTTTGTGGAGTTAATCCAATTTGCGCTTTTATATATATAATATTAATGCGTTACTTGAAAAAGAGAAATGTGAAAAATAGATTTGAATCTATGATATCCAAATGTCTTAAACTGTTGTACTGAACATCTTTTGACGATTAGAGATATTTATAAGGAGTTTCGACGTTAAAATCAGCAGGTGTATAATTTGAATGATTGTAGCTTGAATTGGAAATTATCTTAATTAAAGAGGTATTTAACTGGTTATAGAGTGAATGGTGTAGTTGACTGTTTTAAAGTTGGTGGATTTCTACAGATAAAAAAAGGTTCTCTCTTTTATTGTGTGGGTAATTATTGTTGGATAAGAGGTGATTTTGGTTTGTTCTCTAAACTAGATTGAAGATCGGATATAAAATATTTGGTTCGAATTTGATCACTTACTTGTTTGTTGGGTCAAGTAGGGTTAAATTGGCATGGATCTGAGTCTGACCCAACAACTCTTAGTAATATATTTCAAGTACTTAAACAATTAAGTTATTTTAACTAAGTCTATCCAACTTAAATTTATATATGCTCATATGTTCTTATTTTCATTCTCATTTTTTTTTTCTTCTTTGACTTTCATTATCTTCATCTTCATGATTATTAATATCTCTTTCTCTTTTTCTTTTTTTTTTTTCTTTTTCTTCTTCTTCCTTTTTCTTATTCTATTTCATTATCTTTTTTTTTTGTTTGATATTTTTCTTTTTTCTTTTTTTTTATCCTCTTCTTTCATTATCATCATTATCACCACTAGCTACCACTATCACTACCACCACCACCGTTATTATCATCTTCTTTTTTTTAATTCAATATCACACAATTAGTTTAACAATAACAAAAATAAAATAAAAATTTTCGGTTAACGACACAAAAAATTTATTAAAAATAACACTAGAATTTTTTATAAATAATATAAAAATCTTTAAAGAATCATAAATCCAAAATCTTAACTCAATCAACCAGCAAAATATATTTAAATGTATTTTAGAACAAAAAATTACATCAATTTGTTACAAAAGACACAAAAATAATTAGACTTCTTATATATGATTTCAATTCTGGCGAATTAGCGATAAAAAAAATTTGTTAAAAAATTTTCTGTGTCACGTTTAAAAAATTTTGGAATAAATTCTATAAAATTCAAAACTCCTCTTCTTCTTGTTTCATTTTCTCATAATCATTCTTGTTTCACCTTATTATAAAAAATTTGTGTCACAGTTAAGAAATTTAAGTGTCAAAATTAAAAAATTTTATATATCACTATTAAAAAGTTTCGGTACTATTTCTTACACAATTCAAAACTTTCATTTCTCTTTCTTCTCTTCTTTATCATCATTATCGTTATCATCATCTTTTTCTTTTTCTTCTTCTTTCATATTTTCATAATTCTTTTTGTTTCTCCCTCTTAACAAGAATTCCTCCGCCATAGTAAAAAATTTCGGTGTTATTTTTTTATAAATTTTACATAATTTAAAATTCTTCTCTCTCTTCCTCTTCTTTATAATTATCATCTTTTTATTCTTTTATCTTTTTCTTTTTATTTTATATTCTTATAATTCTTTTTGTTTTACCTTTTTAACAAGAATAAAAATAAAAAAAATAAAAAATACTACAATAACTAATGAAAAAAGTCAAGGTTGCGAGAACCGAACCGGTCAAGTGACCGGTTTAATGGTTCAATGGTTCAACCGTGGTCGAACCGTGGTTAAACCGTTTTAAATAATATATATAACAAAATTAATAAAATTTAATATACATGTAAATATTATAGAAACTAAAGGAACTTATTATAAATATTTGTCCATTTCAGTGTAAAAGAAACCTACAGATCATAATTAATCAATTTCTTTCTTCATTCTCAAATTCTCTTTCACTCTCTCTGACTTTTTGCACAACAATAAACTGGTGCTACAAAATTCTTCTATCCAGGTTCATCATCTCAGAACAATTTTCCTTTACCTCTAATCACATCCTTGGCAACAACATACACTTCTTGTTTTTGGAGGCCAGAACCCAAAAGATCATGTTCAAGAATCACAAAAAAGAAATCAGAATAACAAACTTACATGGAAAGTCAAACCACCAGCAATAAAAAATTCAAAATCACAAAAATTTTAACAAAAATTTCTAATCAAATATTCAACCATAAAAACTCGAATCCAAACACAGATAACTCAGCATCCAAAGTTAGAAAATCCAAAAACAGAAAAAATAAACAAAGAATTCATACTCAGCAATCAGCATCCAAATTAAATTCAGAATTATATCACCAACCCCCTAACTCAGAACACAAAATTAACAAAATTAACAACCACTGTTAAAATCAACCATCAACCCCAACTCAGAATTTCATCAACAAAATTAACTCTGCAAAAAAAAAAAAAATCAACAGAATCATTCAAAACAACCATTATTTCAGAAAATCAGCAACATCATAAATTGAAGTAGCACGCTTACCAGCAACGAGGGAGGAACGGACGTGACGGCAAGGAGGAAAAAAATTCAGCTCGGACAGAAAGAGAAGGAGAAAGAGGGCTCGAGGACAACGACGACAGAGACTGCGACGTCAACAGCTCCAAGCAGATCTTTGAGAGGCGACGACGGCAAGGAGAAGCAACGTCTGCAACGGCGACGAGACACGGTGCGGAGAAAACAGGCAGCAACGAGAAGACTGACGGAAGCAGAGAAGAGGTGACGGCCAGAAACGATGAGGAGCAGGGCGAGGAGGGGAGAAGCACCGACGACCCACGATGAGGAGTGGATAGCGGTGATGGTGGCGGACTGGCGGCTGCTCTTCGTTGGAGTTGGAGGAAGATTGGAAGGAAATTAGGGTTGAGGTGTGGTTAGGTGAGGGAGTGAACAAAAGGGGTTGGGGCGGGGGTCACATTCAGGGTTTTCATTTTTTTTTTTTAGAGATAGAACGACGCCGTTTAGGGGTTTACTTTCAAACCAAAAAACCCGCTAAAAAATCGGACGGTTCTACCGGTTCACCGATTAACCGTCAATTTGACCGGTTTTTCACTGATTTTTTGCCAAACGATTTTTAACTTTATCCGGACCGGTGACCGATTCCCGGTTAATCCGGTTGAACCAGCCGGTTCGATTCGGTTTTCAGAACCATAGAAAAAACTAATCAATTTAAATAAAAGATTAAAAAAATATTAGCCACTTAATTTTTTTAATATTATTAACAATAGTATTTATGAAACAGTATTCTTTCTAATTTCAATTTGGATGAAGTAAATACGAAAATACAAACAAACTACTAAAGTTTAAGGCATGAGCTTGACATACTGTTGAATAGACGCTGATGAAAATCTTTAATATATAGATTACAAACTATAATATATTCTTAGAACAAGAAAGAATATTGGAAACGCGTTTTATGAGTATTTGCGGGTCACTCATTTCAACCTTGATTTTGAAAAATAAATATTAACAATGCAATAGTGGCAGAAATTATTTTTAATATGGAAAGAGAGATGGTGTTTTGGTTGAATATTGATATTTGAAATGTATTACAGTAGTATGGAAATCATTCAACACGCCCCCCACGTGTTGCAACACGCCCCCACGTGTTGGCTAAGAAGCTGCCACGTGTCCAACACGCCCCCCACGTGTTGGCCAGAATGCTGCCACGTGTCCACCACGCCCCCCACGTGTTGCAACACGCCCCCCACGTGTTGGCTTCCCACCCAAAAAATCCACCCATCTGTAATTACACTAAATACTCCCATTTTCAACAAAAACACCAATATTTTTTCCATACAAAAAAAAATTAGCCTTAGTGTGGAAATAAGTTCTTTAAAGAAAAAAAACAAAAAAAAAAGCTACATTCGTATCGTACACATGAATTGAGTTTTCTTGGCTCGCTCTCCTAAGACGCGAGTCGCAATGCTTCAAAGAGGCGAAAAAAAAATTGCATGAGTTAATTTTTAATCTGGTTCTGAAATTTGATTTTGGTCTTAATTTAATTTTTGAAATTCTAATTAATTCAAATTAAATCTCAAAATTTTTTACTAACGTTAGTTCTTTCGTTTATTTTTAAGTTTAATTATTTTGTTAGTCCTATAATTACTTTTTTTTTTAATTGGGTCCTTGCACTAAATTGTTTTTTCAATTAGGTCTCTCTTAACAGTAATTAGCTTAATTTTATAGGGATTTAACTAAAAAAAAATTTGGTGCAAAGACTCAAATAAAAGAGAAAAAAAGTGTAGGGACCCAATTTAAAAAAAATTTGGTGCAAGAACTTAATTAAAAGAAAAAAAAAGTATAAAGACCTAATTAAAAATTTTACAAAACTATAGAAACCAACAGAATAATTAAACCTTATTTTTATTAACGACATGCCTAATTAAAACGTTAAAGTGACACACTACCAGTTACTAAACGGCGTCATTTTAGTGTTGGCGTCTAATTTCTCTTAAAATAACGCCGTTTGAGACAATAAGAGATTAAAACACAAATCCACCTCAGTTTTGATTATCAAAACACTAAAACAAAGAAACTTTTCTTTTTCTTTATTCTCTCGCATACACAATAATAAAAAAGATCAATGTTATTGTCATAAGTTTTCGATGAAGTTCGATTGAGTGGTTCCCTTTTATTAGAATGGAAAAAAAAAATATGCACACAACTGTTTCTTTCCAAAAGATTAGTAATGAAACTACTGTATATATGAGTTGAATGCTCTGTTTCGTGTATATCTCTTAGTTGAAATCTGTTGGCTATTAATCTGTGTTATATTTAATGACCAAATGAATCGAGTGCATTATGAAAGTAGTTAGTTTTATTTAATGAATCTGCTCTGTTAGGATTTTTTTTTTTTTTGGTTATATGATGATGACCCATGAAAGAACAAGAGTGAAGCCAATGTTACCTGAATACAGCGCTTCTTAGTTTTCAATGTATTTTGATTTATCAAACACACTAAACAAATGAATCTTATATAAACATGCTACCTTAATGCCAATACTTCTAGTAGAAAATTTTATATAATCATACTACTCTATTTCAATATGATAAATTAAGAGTACCTTGGAGTCAATAAACATAGGATATTTGCATAAATTAATTTTCTAAGCTTAAATTTATCTATTCACTTATTTCCGTAACTTTCATGTGATAGAATCTTTACATTTTACTAGCATCATTATATTTTACTAACTATGTTTTTTAATAAATAAGTTTTTTAAAATACAAAATGAGTGGATAGATGAACTTAAGTAAATATTTAAATTGAAAAAACATAAACATTTCTTGCTTTTGGATCATCCAAAATTTAAAGATAAAGATTCAACCTTGTGCTTAATTGTTATCTCTGAAAGAAAAGTTTTACTTCAGAATTGATGTCTTTAATTATTTTCTTATATGATTCAGGTCTCTTATGCTTTTTCTTTTTAAATTATCTTGCGTGGATTCATATTAACCTGAATTAGTATGAGTGACTAAGTTTGGCACTATAAAGTGTTTCACTTGTTATTGTAGTGTCTTTTACATGAGAAAATAATTTGTTTAGTAATTTTCTTTCAAAATTAATATTCTATTTTTATTTTTAAATTTTTTTTTTTACAAAATCTTAAAAATAAAACTATTAAAAATATAAAATAAACA
>NC_029791.2:12633417-12635566 GCF_000816755.2 Arachis ipaensis | reverse complement strand
ACAAATCAAATTATCTTAAATTTTATTTGTTAAGCGCGTTGCACTTAAAAATATTATGGTGCTAAACATTTAATTTATATGTATTTCTTACACATGATAATGCTTTCTCTGTTTTCATGTTAGATATATCTTAAGTACAAGACACCAACACATTTTGTTCTGATTCTGAATACTGGACATATCACACAATTAACCTAAACACTTATCAAACTTTGACCAATCATTATCCTTTTGCTTAGTTCTCCTTCTGTTAATGTGTTTGAAGAATACAACCATGTACTAGTGTGATGCTCATAGAAAAAGAAAAAAGAAAAAGAAAATTATGAGAGACAGAGCATTGAAGAGTTGTTGGCATGTCCAATTTGTAGTACATACCTGAATTCCAGTGTCGTATTTAACACCAAATTGTACCATGTAAGGATGAAATTTGGCCCAACCAGAAAAGTTAAGGATTCAATTTTTTGCAATTTCATCAATTAGAATTCTTATTATGTTTTACATTTTCCTCTCTTTTCTCCATGCTTTAAATAATAACCTAATTCTATATAATTGCTTTTAAACTTATGAATAAATACTTAAATATTTCAATCAACTATCAAAAAGGCATTTATGTTTTTATTATTTTTATTTTTCAGTGCTTCTGGATGCAACAAATCATGGCTTTTCTAATTTTAAGTTCCAAATTTTTATAAATATTTGATATTTGATTTAGCCATTTAGCTTTTAGTGCTAGTATTTTGTGTTTATGGAAAGCCATGTTCCTCAACAGTATCTTGATGTCATATTAATGTGATATGTCCTTGGATACCCGTTGAGTAATTTGCAAACAAGATTTTTTTTTTGTTGCCAAAAACATGAAAAATTGTGCTGATTGAAACTTTCACCATTATGGGGGTGACTCTCTTTTGCACTCCAAGGATATTTTGAGTAAACAAAAATTAAGATTTTATTTATATATTACCACAAAAGAAAAAGAAAATGTTAATCATGTTGTAAAATAAGGAAACTATGAATAATATTCCTCTCCCTCATTTCCAATGGTGTTTTTTCTTTTCTTTTAAGAGCAACTTAATTGTATTTATTTTAATTACTATAGTAAACAAGAACAAATTTCAGTAATTGATTTGAAAAAGCAGCCAAGAGACAGAAATGATCATGGAAAAATCCTCATGCCCTAAAAAAAGAACTTTGGGGAAGAGATTCTTAAATTCCACTAAGAAGATGACAATCTTTTTTGAAGAAAAAAACAGAAGCTTGGTAACAGACAAGAGAGCTTTATCTGTACACAGTTGAAGTAAAAGTGACTTCCCCCCATCATAGCAAGTAAATTAGCAAACAGTATTTAACAGAAAAAAAATTTAATATAAAATAAAAACACTAATGGTCCCCTCTGGCCCCAGGTCCCCATTCCTTATAAGAATCTCCTCTGTATTAGGCATTTCTAGCTCACAAAGGGAAAATCAAATGCCTTTTTTCACCAAAAAGTAAATTAAGTAACATTTAAAACAAAATCTAGTTTAATTTTCATTCATTAATTATATATAAAAAAAAAATTCACTTTTTATATTCATTAGTATTTAATTAAATTTATTTTTTGGATGATATTTTAAATAAAAATGAGACATTTATTAAATCTAGAAATATATAAAAATTAAAACTAAATGTAGTGAAAAAAAATTTACATTGAAAAAAGCTGTATCACCCCCCAATTTGACCACTGTAAAAACACATCTTGCCACAAATGCTGACAAAGTTTACTCTTCTCAGAAATATATATCACACACTCACAAAATTATTTATTTATTTTTTTATTACAGAGTGACTTCATTTTACTTTACTTAGTTACTTGCACAAGCCTCTCTTTCTCACCCACTAATAATGCAAAGTCACCCCATCATTTTTGTTTTTCCTATGCATTCATCACTGCCTCTCTTCATTTCTTTTCTTCTCCCTTTTTTTTATCTCCAAAAATAAGCAAAGTAAGTAGAGAGTAGAGAAGAGTATCAGTGCAAGATTCATTTCCTGCATTCAATTCCGTCTCTCCCTTTCATCACTGACGTCTGCTTTGGGAACCCACCTCACTATAACAACACTTTAATCTATCTATTATAATATTATAATATACTATTATTATTTTTTAATATATTCT
>NC_029791.2:12625341-12633156 GCF_000816755.2 Arachis ipaensis | reverse complement strand
AACTTAATTAATAAAAAAATTTAAATATATAATATTGTTTATTAAAATTTTATGTAAGAATTGGTCACTAATTAATAAATTGATATATATAATAAGTAGGATTAAAATTTTTAACATTTTGTTAAAATAGACGAAAAAATTAACTATTTATATTAATAAAAAAAATATTTTTCACCCGTTATTTAAATAAACAATTTAATTAGAGTATATAATCTTTTTACAAAATTTTGTTTTAAAATTAAAGCCTCTATTTTACAAGGATAAATAACATTTCTCTGTTATGAAAACAAGAATACCCATTTTAATGATCCGAAACCCTAAAAGAAATTAAAAAACTAGTTACTGAAATTAACAACAGACGCCTCCTTAAAATATAACCAGAAACAAGAATAGGACAAGCTTTTACATCAACATTCACAGTTTTTTAATCATAAAAATTACAATAATAAAAATCTGACATTTTTCAATAAAAAACTTAGAAGCATGATTAGATTAAAAAAAATAAATAAATAAAAGGTGGGGCTCTCAAGGCAAGGGAGGAACCAGGTGATACCCACTGCAACACACATGACTCTCTCTCTCTCTCTCTCTCTCACATATTTTTCTTATTCCAATCTAACCCCTCCCTTTATAAATACTCAGCTTCTTCTCCCCCCTCATAACCTTAAATCACTAATTCACTTCTCTTTCTTAATTCTTACTCACTAAACATTTCACTGCCCACAGTTTTTTTTCTTCCCCACTCTCTTTCTTGTTTTATTTCCACCAGAAAACAAGAGAACACAAACATAGCAACAATCATCACAATCTGTTTCCTCTTGTTCTTGTTCTTGAATCTCTATGGCTTCTTCTATGTCTACATGTGGCAGCTGCAGGATGATGGAAGGTGCACCAGCACCATTGTACTTCGACGAGAAGTGGAAGCTCTCAACAAAGAAAGAAACTTGTTCATCATCATCTTCCTTGAGAAGCAGTAACAGTAGCAGCAGGTTTTCATCATCATCATCATCAACAAACACTAGTTTCATAAAGTCATCACAACACATCAGAAACAAGAACAACAATAATAAGTGTGCATTTGCAACCAAGTGTGCGAGGCTTGTTAAGGAACAAAGGGCACGTTTCTACATCATGCGTCGTTGTGTTACAATGCTCATTTGCTGGCGTGAATACAGTGATTCATGAACATCATCATCATCATTCTCATCTGGGCTTGCAGAAAAATTGGATCTTGATGAGAGTTCCAAGAGTTTCTCCTTTTTTCTTCTCTCTCTCTCTCTCTCTGTTCTTATTCTTCTTCCCTTTACATGAGCTCAGAGTCTAAAAGAGGAAGAGAGATATAATACTTGTACATAAAAAAATCTCTCTTTTCTTTTTTGGGGGGATAGATAGAATTTTCCAATTTTGTTTTCTTTTTTCTTTCTTATTACTAGGGGAGATTTTAATTTGGGAGATTTTGAAGCTTCATCAATGAATGGTTGTTTATGGTGTTATATATTATTACTACTTAATTTTTTAGCTTATGTTGGACATAGCAGTGCTAAAAAAATGACACATTAGAATGAAGGAATTGATTGAAACATATACATAGCTTTAATTTGATTAATTATACACTTTAATTTTATCTCCTTTTCTTGCGTATATTTCTCTCCTTTTTTTCTGATAAAAAAGAAAGAAAAAAAGAAATTGGTTGAATCACATGTATGTGAGTTCCAATTTGTGATTGTTGTTGATGATCTTTGGGATTGAAGAAGGAAGTGATAGGTGTTTGAGATCTCAAATCTGAGAGATTCTCATTCAAACTAATGAAGCTGAGGTGAGGTGAGCTAGCCTCTGTACAGATCTAATAGTACTTAGGCTGACGCAACAATACTCATTTATTTTAATCTTTAATTATTTTTTTCTTCTATTATTTTAATCATGGAGATTAATTACCCCTTTACTCATCTTTTATTATTTTAAAATTTAAAGTAAAAAATAAAATAGAACAGGAACAGAGAAAGATGACAAGACATTTTTTGGAACGCCTAGAGGGCCAAGCAATAAACTGTTACTGTGCACTAAAATTTCGGTGCCAAAATATTCATCATAGTGTGGTGGTAATAATTAATATAACAATAGTAATAAAATTAAATTAAAAAATTGGAGTCATGATAGCAAGTCCAACAAAAAGGTTTCCTCATAGAGTCATAGTGTGTCAATGTCGCATGAAAGAAACGTTTGCTCTTAATTACAGTTGGAACTTGGAAGGGTATTTGGACTTTGAACAAGAATATCCATTGAATTTGGTATTTGGTTGGATAATTTTGGAATTAGAGCTAGTGAAATACAAGGGAGATTTTTCTTAAAAGAAAAAAAAATAAATAAATAACTATTTGTATTCATAAAAGATGAAAACAACGACATATGTATTCATATTGGATCGAAACTAAACTTGTACCCATGCAACATTTTCTCCGTGTGACAAAAGTACTATGTCTTTGGAGGGTTGGAGTGCCACGTAGAGTACTTTTGTCACACAAAAGGCATCTTATGTGGATACAAGTTTAGTTTTAATTTAGTATGGATACATATGTCAACGTTTTTCTTTTTAGGGTTTAAAAAAGAAAAAATTATCAAAATACTTTTTTTTCTCTATTATTTTAGGACTTGTATGTAAATCGCCAAGAGAGAGATGATCCAATTCGCCCAATGTGTAGTCGATTTGGCCAAACGACAATGTAATTCGCCTAATAAAATTATAATATACTATTTGCCTATAAATACTAGTGAGTATGAGATATTAATTGCAAAAAAATTGTAATAAAATTACATTCATTTTATCTCTACTTATCTTTTTCATCCTTACCTAAATTTATCTCTGAAATGTCTCAGATGTTATTGTATTCAATTCATTATGATGGAAAAATTGTATTAGATTAAAATGAATATGTTGTATTTAATTCTGCTTAATCGATCTTTGTCTACATTCCAGTTAAGGTGAGGTCTCTAACAACGTTGAAAAATTTTGTTTTGCACTTTATTAGTCAACAACACACAAAACAAGTGAAAAAAATTTATTACATATATCCAAAAGAAGTAAATGACACTTTTATTATAAAAGGTATTATTTTATTGTTCATTCTTGTGTCTTTTCATTTTAAAGAGTAAAAATTATCTGATTAGACTACTTAATAACGTTCTTCTGTCTTGTTTGGTATGATGATGAGGACATAACATTAATTAGGAATTGGCTCAATCATTATTCAATAGGAAAAGTATAAGGAGACGACATTAACCAGTCAATTTTTTAAACAACTCTATTTAATAATTAATTTTAAATTTTTTAAATTCAAAATTTGAATAATTAAGAGCTAATTAAATAAAACCTAATTAAAAATGGTAGAAATTATTCTCTTTCTCTCACACTCCCATAGCCGCACAAAAATCCTTCCGACACTCTCCCTCTCCCATTCCCACAGTCGCGCCGTCCACACTCCTCTCCATTGTCATCGTCATCGAACCACCCATCGCGAAGCCCTGTCTGTCCTCCTCAACCACACCAACCCTCTTCTCCTCTCTCCGTGAACCAGACTTTCGCACCTACCCCTATTTTGTTGCCACCAGCAACCCCAGGGCCACCGAACCCTAGCTCCGACTCCTCGCTCTGTGCCACCCTATCTCACTCTCCAACACTGAACCAGTAGAACAGTCCAAGCTCCCTGAGCTCACAACAGAGTATAGCCCCCTGTTCCTCCTCCTTCCAGCGAGCTTGGAGACGCACTCTAGCTGTCTCCACCACCGCTGCAACCTCCACGTTTTTCCTAATTTCTTACTCTGTTATTCTGTACAGGTTTTGAACAAACTCAATTTTTTTAATTCCTTTATTTTAGTTTAATGTGGTTTAGTTTTGATTAGAATTCAATTTTAATTTTCAATCAATTTCATGATTAGTTTAGCTTCCTTTTTTATTTTCTTTTAGTGGATTTAGGTTGTATGATAGGATTAGCTTAGGTTATTAGGTTTTGAAAAGTGTTTGGATTGAATTGTATTGCTGGAGATTGCTGTTGAATTCGTTTGAGCTGAAAGCTTTGAAATTGTTGATTTGCTATAACTGCTGCTGGAATTATTTGAAAATGGTTAACTCTATTCATGATTTGCTGTTTTGTGCTGAATTAATGGAGAATTGGCTGTTGAGATTGTGTGAAAATTGTTTGATTGTGTGGAGATTCACTGTTTTACTGCCTGATTTTGTGAATATGTTGCTGAAACTATTGGGTTAATTGTGTGATTGTGTTGAGAAATTGCTGATAATTTTGTTGAGAAATTGAAAATATTATGAGTTTATTGACGTTTTTTTTTTAAAATGATGCTGAAAGTGTTTGGAACTATTCTGAGTTTGCTGATTGAATTGATGGAATATGCTGCTAAATTCATTTGCTCTGGTTTAAATGACTTTCTATTGAATTAATGGAGGAATTGTTCCTGGCATAGTTTGAATATTGTTGGGTTATGTAGAGATTTCCTGTTTTATTGCTATTTTGCTGAATTTGTTGATGGAGTTGTTAAGATTATTGGATCCTATTAATCCACTATGTTATAGCCGATTTTGCGAAAATGCTTGGATATGCTATTTGATTTGGTTTAAGTTGTTATACACGAAGTGTTTGTCATTATGCCTCGAAGAGCTTTTAATACAACTTTGGATGTCGCAGCCACCACCGACGACGCAGCAACCCCCGCCTAGACGTGTATGCATACAAGATTGGAAGGATGTTGCAGTGAAGATTTTGAAAAGAGACGATGCACAAGAAAAAAATTTCAAATGACTATCAAGCTAGTGAAGAGTCAGATAGATTCATTAGTATAAAAAAATGTTTAGTGCATCAGAGAGTGTAAAAAATAAAAATCTTGTTAGAAAGACTATCAATGAGCATAAATTTTTAACTAAATAATGGCCTTGATCCCATTAAATTTGTCATAGCCTCAATACCAATTCTATTGATAATTTCATTATGTTTGTTATATTATATTCAAAAGTTGGTATTTCAAACTTCAGAAGCAAAACGAATGAAGTTTGTATCCTTGTATTGAATTAATCTTTTCATTGTGTTGTTGTTAAAGTAGTTTAGAGAGTTTTTCTTAAACCAACATGGCATGTTACTTAGGAAGGTGGTGAATGAATTTAGAGACATCCATAACTGCTACACAAGAAAATTCATAAAATATATAAAGTAACATCCATTTAATATGAAAAAAGAACATCCTAATGCTTGCCAGAAGTAACATCTACTTAGATCTTTGTAAAAATAATCAGGTATCTGCACGGAGAAATATGTCGAGTAAGATGTAAAAAAAAAAAAAAGCCATGCAATTCTTAAAGAAATACAGTCTTTCACAACTACAACACAAGAAAACTGGAAAAATGTTTAAAGTAACATCCATTTAGTATGAAAAAGGAACATCATGATGCTTAACAGAAGTAATATCCACTTAGATCTATGCAAAAATAACCAAGTACCTACACAGAAAAACATGCTGAGCAAGATGTAAACACAATAAAACTCGAAAAATGTATAAAGTAACATCGATTTAGTATGCAAAAAGAACATCCTGATACTTACCAGAAGTAACATCCACTTAGATCTTTGCAAAAAATAAACAGGTATCTACACAGAGAAACATGCCGAATAGTATTTAAAAAAAAGAAAAATATATCAAAAGTGTCTTAAACGGTGACGGCATCCCATGTATACATTATCATGAATTTTCTACGTATCCTTTTTCTTCTGTGGTATGACCTTAAAAATTCCATGTCTTCTGTAATGGATGGCGAAGAAGGAAAAAAGAAAGAGAATGATAAGTTTCATAGCCAAATCCACATGTGTGGGTATCTTGATGGTGGCGCGCGACGGTCGGCAGCGAGACTTTTCAGCAACATATATCAGGTGATTTTGTAATCTGTAAAGATCTGTGTAAGATTTCACATAAGCAGAACTTTCAATATAATTCCACAGAAATATATATAATAACCATACATTGTCGCCATAAAAAATTTACTGGAATCCACCAATTCAGATAAGGAACAATAGTATTAAAAACAAGTGACATACACTATTTGAATGGGATAGAGTTTTAATTTTTTTAGATAAAACCATCCACTATCTAATGACAGCAACATCTAATATCTAGTTACATAAAATCCTTGTTCGTGCTACCATTTTAACTGCGCATATTCAGATCATACACTTAAACCTCTAAATTTAATTAATATTACAACATTCAGCAATTCAAAAAAATTAAATCACCTACGAAATACACTCTAGATGAACATGTATAAAAATAGTGAAATAAATTTTAACTATTTTACCGTAAAATGCAACATCTCCAAACTCAGTAAAGAATTATCCGCATATATAGCAAAACGAACATACTTTTGATGTGAACAAAAACATCTAAAAATCGAAGAGAAAAAAGATTCTCGATTCACCATCTTTAGATAACTGAATCAATTGTGATTGTGTAGTTAGATTTCAAACCGTGCATACAATATACAACCTAGTTGAGCATGTACAGGTAGAGTCAACTAAATTACAACTATTCCCAATAAATTTTTAAACTATCCGCATGCATATTTAACTTCACATCCATGTTCTTGATAATAAAAAACCAACAATGCTGAAAATAAATTGACTCTTGCACCATATTTAAGACCAAACTTAAATAAACTAAAATAAATGTAAATTTAATCTAATTTTAGCATTGAACACCCAAATTACCTTTATAAAACAAAAAGCCTGTGCAAAGCGTGCATGCTGAATCCACCATTCAAAGAACAAACAACAGCACAAGAAAAAAATTAAATCATCAACTTTTTGAATCGGAAAGAACAAAATTTTCTTTAAAAAAAGCTATACAATCTATAATCGCATCTAATTCAGCATTATAAAACACAAATCAAAGGAAAAAATTTCAATTACTTCTTCTCTCCAATATAGAGTTTGAAAAAAGAAACAGATACATATTCAAACGCGGTAAAAACAGAAACAGGAGACTCACGGTGGGAGGGTGGCAGCGCATCGGCAGGTAGCGCCGCAAGGAGGAAGGTCGGCGACAACCGTGGGCACGGACGTCACTTAGAACGTGCGTGGAGGCGCCGGCAAAGACAACGCCTGGAACTGGGTAGAGGCGGTAGGTTGGTCGGCGCGGTGTTGGCGAGGACGTAGAGGTCCATCGAGGCGGCAGCAGCGACATTGAACGGAACGGAGCTCGCGACTGGCAGCGTTGGCAGCAGAAGGCTCGGCACTTTGACATAGAGAGGAGTTTATTGGATTTTGGTAACAATATCCAATCAAGTGGGGATGCGATAACAAATATTAAAAAATTAATAGTTAACCTAAACATATCACTTGAGAGTAACATTAAAGATGTCAAATCCAAATTCGAACGTACCACTAAAAGGCATGTTATAAGGTGATTTGAAAGCTATTAGGGTTTTGAAAAATATAAATTTTATATTCATTGAATACATAATTTAAATCTTATATCCGTTGTTCAAGCCTCTTAGCATTTTGGTCAATTCTGTCTAATTTGTTTAAGATTTTTTTGTAATTTTTTAGCAGGTTTTTTGATTATTTTATATTTTATGCAAAAATTCAAAAAAAAAAAAAATCATAACATATTAAGCCTAAGCTAAAATTCGAATGAAACTTAAATTAGATGAAACCTAATATAAATATTCATGAAATGTCACTTAAAATACAATTAAAACATATTTATTTTACAGATATTGATAACATGTTAATCTTAAAGAAAAATTAATTTGCCTCACAAACT
>NC_029791.2:12618960-12623564 GCF_000816755.2 Arachis ipaensis | reverse complement strand
CTACTGAAGTGGAAGAGGTTGGGTCTATGAGTGAGGGATCCTGTGAGGTTGTAAAGAGTGATGATGCTGTTGAAGAAGAGGAGGAGGGGAGTGAGACATCTGAAGATAATGACTATGAACCCAGGGGGAGTGAAAGCTCATGGACTTCTGATTCGATTGCTGGGAATGCATCAACTCACAGCCTTGGTAGTCTTGATTTTAGTGACAGTGATGATGAGAGGGAGGGAGCTGAAGGCTTAGTTGATGTGAACATCACAGAAGAGGGGGAAAAAGAGTCTACACCCAATCAGTCTCATGGTCAATCATCACAACCAGTTGCACAAAATCTTGGTAAGGAAAAAGTTGTAGGGGATTTTGGTGATGAGGATACAGGTTATAACAGTGAGGAGTTCCTGGATACTCCATTCAGTGATGATGAGGATGGCACGGGAAAGAGGTATCCCATACACAGGCCGTTGAAGAACATGAGTGAATACACTTGGGAGGTGGGAACTTTGTATGTGTCAAGGGAGGAGTTCAAAGACTGTGCCACTGCATATGCTGTCAGCAGTGGAAGGGGTTTGAGATTCACAAAGGTGGATCTGAAGAGGGTTAAAGTGGAATGTGTGGAGGGATGTGATTGGTATGCATACTGTGGAAAGATGAAGCATGAGCGTAGTTGGCAGTTGAAGAATTGCAACAACAAGCACAATTGCTCTAGGGAGCTGAAGACTGGAATCATGCATGCAAGGTGGTTGAGTAAGGTTTTCTTGAACAAAATTGCTGAGAACCCAAAGATTAAGTTAACCACATTAATGAGGAAAGCATACACAAAATGGAATGTGGAGTTGACCAAATCTAAGGCCTCCAGAGTTAGACAGTTTGCTCTGGATGAGTTGCAGGGGACATATGTGGAGCAGTACAGAAGATTGTATGACTACTGTCATGAGTTGCTGAGGACCAACCCTGGGTCATCAGTGCATCTGAAGGTTCAGAGGCCTCCTGAATTTTCTTCTGAAAGACCAGTGTCAGGGGTAGATTTAAGGCCCAGGTTTGAGAGGATATATGTGATGTTAGATGCTTGTAGGAGGAGTTTTATGGCTTGTAGGCCAATAATTGGGTTGGACGGCTGTTTTCTGAAAACACCTTATGGAGGTTGGTTACTGACTGCTATGGGTTGGGATCCAAACGATCAAATCCTGCCAATAGCATATGCAGTTGTGGAAGCTGAAACAAAGGACTCGTGGACATGGTTTCTCCAGCACCTGTGTGATGACGTGGGAGTAGAGAAAATTAGGACCTGCACCTTCATGTCTGACCAACAGAAGGTACATGTGTTTTATTTTGTTTGATACTTAATTACAAGTGTTCTAGTTAGCATGTAACATTCTATATTTTGTGCCAACTTTTCTTATACTCAAAACAGGGGTTGGTGCCAACTTTTGAGGAGCTTCTGCCTGGAGTTGACCACAGATTCTGTGTAAGACATCTGTATGCAAATTTCAAGAAGAGATATTCAGGAATCCAGTTGAAGCTAATGATGTGAAATGCTGCCAAGGCAACTTATCTTCAAGAATGGGAAAGGAGAATGAGTGAGATATAGAAGGTGGATCAGGGAGCATACAACTATCTTATGGAGATTCCAACAAAGTACTGGTGTCGTCACAGGTTTGAGTGTAGACCTAGGTGTGACACGTTAGTTAACAATATGTGTGAAGTTTTTAATTCTATTCTGGTTGAGGCTAGGGAGAAGCCAATAGTAACTATGCTAGAGGATATCCGGGTTTACATCATGAAATGTTGTGCTGACAACAGGGACAGAATAGTGCCTTACAATAGAGATGTGTTGCCCAGAATTAGGATTAAGGTAGAAAAACAAGTCGAACTAAGTGGTCAATGGGTGAGTGTATATGCTGGACGTGATAGATATGAGGTGGTTAGCATTCAGGGGGGTAAGAAAAAATTTGTGGTTGATCTTAGGCATCATGAATGCTCATGTAGGAAGTTTCAACTGTCCGGAATTCCTTGTGCACATGCCATGACATGCATAAGAAAAATGTGTTTCAATGTGGATTCATATGTTGCTGACTACTACAAGAAGGCTACATACATCTCTTGCTACCAGCATGTTGTCTACCCAGTTAATGGGCCAAACCTTTGGGACAGAACTTAGTTCGAGGATGTGTTGCCTCCAACTTATAGAAAACCTATTGGGAGGCCAAAGAAGAAGAGGGCAAGAGGTGCTGATGAGCAGGCTACTAGGACTGGACTGTCTCGTGAAGGGCAACAGCAAAAGTGCTCTTACTGTTTGTTCTCTGGCCATAACAAAAGGAGTTGTCCAAAGAAGCGCAAAGTTACACCAAACCCAACTGTAACAAATTTTAATTATGTGTTTATTCTGTTTCTTAATTGTGTCTTTGGTTATTTATTCTGTTTCTATTTTGTCACCAGGTTAACAAAGTTGCTACTTCTACTTCAAAGGGGAGAAAAAGGCAAGGAGTCAGAAAAAGTTTCAGACTATCTGCCAAGACAGATTCTGGTAAGGCTGCTGATAGTGGAAGTAGGAAGCAAAGGGGCAGCAACAACAAACCACCCTCACACCCAAAAAGAAAGCCACCTGTGAGCTCCCAACAATCACAAGCTGCTTCGAAAAGGGCCAAAGTAAATCATTCACAGATTGCTAGTGCACCAGCCCCAACAACTACAAGGATACTGCCAAGCCCAGTGAAGAGGGTCACCCAGTCTCAGCTCAGGTTCATGGCCAGGACACCACCAAGAGCATGGAAGAAAGTGGAATGACTTTGTTTCAGTTGTTACAACTTTTGTATTTTGCCTTTTGTATTAGTCTAAGAACTATGGTTGTTGGTTTCACTATTTTTAATTTGGTTTTGCTACTGCTACTCTAGTAAAACTGTTTAGCATCTATATTGACTTATACTTTCAGTTCTAAGACATCTACTTAGGAATGTATGTATCTTAAATTGCTGACTATTCCCTATCTATGCCATATGGTTGATTTTAATGCTTTATGTTTGCTCTATTTCACTGTTTCATTTAATCATTTCTGCTGATAGTTACCTCCCTATTTCTACCATGACAATGTAAACTATACACATAAAAGTGGATAACAACAAATTTTCATTCAAGTTCGTTCAATCAACAGGTTACATTACACACCAAATTACAGACAACACATTGCCAACACATTACACTAGCCACTATGTTCTGCAGCCTTACTGCAAAAAGAACCTCCCATTTCTTGTTGATGAAAATTTTTCACACAGCAAAATTATAGCGCATGTCCATCCAACCAGACCAACTGCTACTGCCATTCTCAACATCCTCTCAACTGTTGTCACTTTACCCTTCAAGCATGTGATTCTTCTTTTCAATCGAGGAACTTGTGGCTCTTGCTCCGACTCTACCCACACAAAGTACCCACACTCTTCTCCAATCTAGGCAAAAACCAAAAGAAAATCCCATCAAAAAACCAAATAATAGCCATACCCAGATGCAAGTTTTCTACTTACCCCATAGTTAACACAGCCCCAGAACCTCCGTCCCGGATTTTCTGCCGTTGACGAAGTCGCAAGCACTGGCCTCTCCCCACACTAACAAGTTCTTCTCTGTCGACGACCTTGGCTGCTGTTTCGACCTGAAGCAAAGCTACTACTCGGCGCCTGGGAGCCCTGCGAAGCCATGGACTCAGCAATCAACTTCAACAGAGACGGCGATGGTGAGAAGGAGAAGCTACAGGAGACGCACGATGAAATTAGGGTTTCTACATCCTTTTAAATTAAATTTTCAATTTTTTTTTTCCAAATTCTCAGTAACGGTCACCAGGGACAAAGTTTGCCAGAGTGGACAAAGGAATCCACGTAGGCATCTCCGTTACTGTTCCGTGAGTAGAATTAACGGTGGGGTAACATTGAATCAATTTAGGAACGTTGGGGACAAAAATAGGACGAATAAAACGTTAGGGACAATTATAGGACTTACCCCAAACGTTGGGGACAAAAACAACACTTTACTCATTAAAAAAATAGGAGATAAATTGCATTTTATCATTATATCTCAAGTAAGAGTTTTATTTATTTATTTTTTTTGCTTAATTTTTTATAAGTTTTTTTTCTTTTTTTTTTTTTTAATGTCTTGTGCTATTTTTTATATTTTTGGGTCTCACTAATAATCGAACTCTAAACCTTTTAAACATAGAGTTCTGATACTATATCATGATACCAACACCCTAAAAGTTTAAGCTGATATAGGAAGATGTAATATAAGTTGTTATATTTCTAACAGATATATTAAAATATAAAATATACATTAAAAATAAATTAAATAACGTATATATTTATATATAGGATAAAACATATTTTTTGTCCTTAAAGTTCGTTAAAAGTTTTAAAAATACTCCTAAATTTTATTTTGTTTTAATTTTGTCCCAAAATTTTTTTTATTAGCATCAAGTATATCTCTGGTGGCTAATTTTTAAAAATTTTGGATCAATTCAACAATAATTTCACAAGAACAACCTTCACACAAATAAATCAGACATAATTATCATACATTATTATTGAAGTGGTCCTAAAATTTCTAAAAATTTAGGTGTCAGAGATATATTT
>NC_029791.2:12618546-12618921 GCF_000816755.2 Arachis ipaensis | reverse complement strand
CTTTAAAAATAAAAAATATAGTTTATTCTTACATATAAATACTTGATAACTGATTTGATATCTAAATTTTATTGTACAGTTAACTATGTAAAAAATACTCAATATTATATCATCTGCAATCATATATATATGTTAGAATAAAAAGTATAGTGTAATTTAATCTACTCTAAAATAATTACTTCAATTGGAAATGCGTCACTACTTGCAGTCGACAAATTAGTAAATTAGATGACCCTTTCATGTAAATGATGTCCATTTGCATGGTAGGTAGTGTTACATTTTCACAAAACAAACTAGAACAAATATAAATTATTAACCTTGAGAAGTAAATAAAAATAAAATGATAATAATAATATTATTATTATTAAAAAAAGG
>NC_029791.2:12617812-12618535 GCF_000816755.2 Arachis ipaensis | reverse complement strand
CATCACAAGAAAGAGCCAGATGCATTAAAAATTGCATACTAATATCTATAGTTTAGTCTTAGTGAGCTTTAAACAATGTTATTTATTTATTTATTTATTTTTTTGAGGGGGATTTCAAGGACCATATGAAAACAAAAAGAAAACTAACCAAAACCTCTGCTTAGAGGAACACTAGCAACATCAGAAAATAACCAAAATTTTAAATATTATATTCATAAAATTATAAATATTAAGTTAAATAAAATAATTTTAAATTATTATCGGCCTAATATTACTCTATTTTTATGCTTATAGTATTTTCCATTCTGACACGTCAAAAGACTTAAATTTTACTAGTTATGCACGTAAGATTTAGGTTTAACGTAATTGTGATATTTGCAGATAAAATAATATATATGTGTGTATGAACATCAAACATAATAATAAAAGTAGGAGTTATATTGAAGGTTGAAAATGAATAATTAAATCAAAATTTAATGCTAATAAGTAGATTTTGATCCGATAAATAAGTAGAAATGTTCACAGGTACGTACGAATAATTAAATTATTCATCTAAAATCAATCCAATCCGATTATATTAATTTTGGATTTGATAGATAATTGAATATCTTAATTAGTTTGGTTATTAGTTCTGAAATTGCAGAAACCAAACTAATCTGATTATTCAATTAATCTAATATTAATTAAAAAATAAATAAAATTTAATAATATATATATATATAT
>NC_029791.2:12614976-12617717 GCF_000816755.2 Arachis ipaensis | reverse complement strand
ACTAGGTGATTTTTTTTATTTTTTAAGTTTTTGTAAATTTTATTTTTAATTGAGCACTTAATTACGTAAATTGATCTAATTTGATTTTAATCAGTTTAGATTAATTTAGATCTGCTCACTAAAGTAACAAATTCAAACCAACTCAAATCAATTAAAATTTGATTAGTTCAATTTTAATATTTCTAAATTCCGAATCAATCTGATTCGTAAACGCACCTATATATAATATTAATAATATGATATACAGAGTTCGACTTTTTTTTTAATTTTTTGAGAGAGAGAAGAGAAAAAAGAAAGTAAACATGTGTAAGCTTTTTTGGCTTTATTTTAAATGGCAATTATATATGCAAGATAAATAATCTTTACCTTATTGTTAACTTGTCTAAGATATTTGCCTGTTTATATATGTGAGAGCGAGAGACAACTTAAATTTGCCTGTTTAGATCTGTATATGCCACGTTATTTAACTAGAAAACAACAAATTATTGTAGTTTCAAATACAAAGAATATTATGAACCTAAAATACACACGCAATTATTGTAGTTTCAAATACAAAGAATATTTATTAATTATGTTATTGAAAATAAACCCTAAAAATTACATCCCAATAAGAATTTCTTATTTAGAAAATAGTGTTGAGTCATGTGTGACTGCATATATTTTCCCTTTACAAGATGTTGCAAAACAAAAATCATAAGGTATATAAAGAGAAACCAAATTATTTATGAATGAATTAATATTCTAACTAGAAATTAACTTTGACAATTAACTAATATGATGAGACTTTCTTGTAGGGGTGGTTGAATAACGAGTGATGAACAATTGCATTATATATAGAATCTATGATGCACATATACTGACACGGACACGGGACACGATACGACACGGGACACGCCGACACGCGAATTTTAAAATCTTATATGACACGGGGACACGTATACATATAAAATATAAAATATTTTTTAGATAAACCGTAATGATATTTTAATATTTTATTGATATTAAACTATAAATTAATTTTTTAAATTATTTTTAATGTCTTATTTTAAGTATATCAAGTATTTAAAATATTTTTTGTTTTAATAAATAATAATATATACTATATCTAAATTTATTTTAAGAATATATATTAAGAATAACACCGGACACGCTGACACGTGATGGTATTTAGGTGTGTCCAAGTGTGTCTAGAGAAGAATTTTTTATTTTTTATTGAGACACGATTTGGACACAGCAGACACGCGTGTCGGACGAGTGTCGATGAGTGTCGTGTCCGAAATGTGTCCGACACGCAGACACGGCAATTCAGCAAAGTATCCGTGTTTCATAGTATAGAATAATAATGAACTAAAACTTCTTCATTTTGGTGGATTCCTTTCTTGTCTAATTAAATAAAAATTTGGATAAAAAGCAACTTGTATAAGTGCCAACTTTATAATATAGTTTCATATTTCATTGTGGCCTATTGATTGTAACAAACTTAATTAATTAGTTCAAATTAAAACATTTTGATTTTTTTTCCTTCTGTTTTTGCGATTTTATTGATGTTTTTTCTATTTTTGTTTTTCTATTTGTCTTTTTCATCTTCGACTGTGTGTCACGATATTGGACATACTCTAACGTTCTCGTGTCAGCACTTGGACTTATTCAATTTTTTGAGTTAAGAACAAGTCAGTTTAACTCTAAATATTTAGCAAGAAAGCTAAGAATACAAGAGAAATGAAGCTTTGATGGAAAGAACACTTTATTACTCAAGTATTTGTTACAAATGACTTATACACACAAATTATAACTCAACTTTATTTATAGCCATTCATCTTCTTAATAAATGATTAGAATTAAATCTAATCAATGGTCCAGAATAATCATTCAGAACTTTACTACAAATATCTATCCTACCATAATTTTCTAAATACTTATAGATTATTCTATATTACTCTTTATACTTCTATATACATTCATACTTTTTAAATTACTCTATGACCTTTTAAAATCTTCTAAAATCTTCTAGAGTATTCTAAGATCTTTTAGGACATTCTAAAATATTTTGAAATTATTTAAAATATTTTCAAATACTCCAAAAAACTATATGAATACCATTAAATTTAACTTTTTAAAATTTATCGTAACATATGTCTATAGACACATAATAATGTTATTGTTCATACTGTTCTTTTTCCTTTTTTTTTTTCCGGTGGTCAAAGGGAAGGATTTACTTTTTCCTCAAAACGTTCTTTTTTGAAACACTTTTTAGCAATCAAAGTAGCATCATTATATTCTAATAATAATTTTAGATTAAGATGCAATCTTAATGATTAGGATTTATTTTGGCGTGCCTAGCTAAAAGGACAACCAGCGCAATAAAAAATGAAAAAAAAAAATGGTCCAATTCTTGAAGGGCCCAAATACAATTTTATATATAATAGGATCTAATGTGATATTTAGTAGGAGAATGCGATATCTTTTATCGTCTTTGAAAATCCTTTCATCAAAGGTTGATTTTAAACACTATAGGGATCTGCATGCATGCTTGGTTCATATGGATAATCTTATTAAGAGTGAAGATTGTTTGTTTTATAATAGAAAAAAAATATTAAAAAATAAAAAATATCATGTGTAAAAATTTATTTATGATTTCACTCTTAACAAAGAAATTTTTTAATTTTATAGCACACATTATTAAAATGTTAAGCTTGCTATTTTTTTTATTTTATATCATATTTATTAAAATCGATTCGCCA
>NC_029791.2:12613448-12614871 GCF_000816755.2 Arachis ipaensis | reverse complement strand
CAGCATATACTGAGAAATGCAATCAATTTAAAGATTAGGGTCAAACGCAAAACGACGTAATTTTTAGATTGAGGGATTTATTTGTCCAATTTACGAAAGTAGCTTTTCACTCATCAGTCCACGTGTTAACTCGTGACGCCAGGTCATCAGAACGAGAGTCACGTCAGACTTTTCTGTTAGGTCTGATGGAGGCATTTGGACTGAGGGATTCATCCGTCCAAGTTTTGTGAAGGTCAGGGATTTAAAAGTATTTTCAAATGGTTAGGGACGAAAATGTCCGCGGGACAAAAGGTCAAGGACCTATTTGTCCTTTTCTCTTAATTCATTAGGGAACATATGAAATCTTATCAAATTCATCAACAAGATAGAGTTGTATATAGCTCCAACAATTCAATTTAAACACTACAAGAAAAACGTTGAGAATTATCGAAATTACCGTCAGATTTAGCAGCGACGCTTACCGACGAATTTAGTGTCGGATTTAGCGATAGTTTTAATGATGAATTCATCATGTGAAATAATTATCGGTAGATAATGGCTTCCGACGGTAAAATTGCCGGAAACTTTTTGGTGGAAAATCACGACAAACGGGTGCCAACTGTAGCGTCGGATTTACCGTCGTACTAATCTGATGGTAAACATGTTTAATGGAAACATTGTGTTTTGGTGATCCGAACCACGTTACAGTCGAAAATCATGCCCTAAATTGGAACTGCGAACCCCTCCCCTTCATTTCGAATTCCTCTTCTTTCTCTAACCTTCCTCTCTTTCTCTAACTTCTCACCTCTCAATCTCTCTCTAGCCTCTGCCGCCCGCCGCTGCTCCAACCGCCCCTGCCGCCGCTGGAAAGACCGTCGCCGCCTCCAACTATCCTTCCCTTTAAGGCTCTTGATTAAAATATCTTCTAATTTTTTATTAGTTAAGTTTAATTTTATTTAGTTAGTTTGATTTTAGTAGTTAAGTAGTTAGATTAATTTGTTGTTTAGTGGATTTTAGGTGGTTAGGATAGGTTAGTTTAGTTTATTGAATTTTGATTTTTAGCTGAAAGTGTTTGAAATTCTTCTGAGTTATTAATTGAGTTGCTGAAAATTACTGTTGAGGTTGGTTGAAACTTGTTTGATTGTGTGAAAATTCACTATTTCACTATAATTTTGATGAATTGTGATTCTGAAATTGTCTAAATGATATTTAACTCTTACCTGTTTGAATGTTGGAACTGTTTTGATTGTTTGGATAATTCTAAACTCTCCGTGTTAAGGTCATTTTTACTAAAAAGTGAACTGTTTTGATTGTAGTACAACTGTGCATAAGGCTTGTATGAGTATATACAATACAAGTATCAGTGCTTACTTTTTTTCATAATTATAAAAAGTATTTTTGTTTAATTTTTATAAATGTTTAATAAATTTTAATATTTATTTTA